>NC_034420.1:14090953-14265773 GCF_002078875.1 Numida meleagris
GGAACTAGAATTTAATAACAGAGACACACGTCCACTTATTTAGAACTGAGAATGGCTTCCCCCCAGTTGCATTCAGTGCATTTTTGTCTTCATTTGTGCTGTATGTAACAGTGTAACGGTGTCTGTTTGTAAAACTGCCCCTGATTCCTCCAGAAGAGAGAGAAAAACACAACAATTTGCAAACTGGGGAGGAAATAACACTGGAAGTTCCCCTCACACCTTCCTACAGCTCATTTCCTTAAACAATCTATTTTATTTGAAAAGTTCTGGTGTTGGTACAATCGTTGCTTTCAGTTTGACTTCATTTCTGCTTCTAAAATACAGCTTTCTAGAGACCTTACATTAACTTCACAGATTATGGATGACATTGTACAGAGGTAACAGGTATAAACCAAATATAAAAGACCATCCATTTCCATGCATGATTAAATGCTGACTCAAGGTGCTGCCGTATTTTTGGTCCCCAAAGTTTAATAAAATTCAAGACAGGTAATCATGAGTCGCAGACAAATTAAAATTTATTGAGACAGACAAAAATGCAACTATTCCAGACTACAGTTAAGCATTTACAGTTAACCAAAGAAAGATAGCAAAATGTTCACATTCCACTTAACTCCGTATGGAAAAAGCATTCAGAATTTACTATGCAGTTCTACTTACTATGATAGCCTACATCCATCTACAGTAGGGACATCAAACTGAAACACGTAATATTTGGATCTCTTCTTACAGATCTACACATTGAACAGTAACGGACATCAACAGCATTGAGAAAAGTATAAAAAGACCAAAAACCACCTACTGTAGAAAGGGCTTTTTGATGTATAGTAACTGTACAAAGCAGTCTATGTATTAAAGGAACTTGAATGGCATACAGAAGGGACTGCAATAAAAGCCAACAAATGTAGGAAGCTAAGCTTGGGCGAGCCGGTGGTCTGTACCGAGTGATGACCTTAGATCTATGTCATTTGCTGCTTGAAGGGAAAAATGCTACAAAACTTCTAATATCAAAATATTCCCATGCCAGAAATGTACACTGAGACTAACAGACTAGGCTGGAGAGGCAAGGAGAAGCATTCACTAACAAACAGTGTTGTTTTAAATATAAACTTTACATTTTCAATATAAACTGTAGAATAAATATTAAATAAACAGTCTAACAGTTTAAAATAATAGTACGGAATAGCTTGGAAAAAAAGACAAGGAAAAGAAAAGGATTCTTTGTGTTCACAGCAAAGGCCAGTAATGACCCAAAAAACCCAACTGTGCTGAAATCTGAACTCAAGGAGATTTTGATTTAACCACAGTAGTTAAAAGGACACCTTGAACCATAAAGCAATGCCTAACAGTATTTCATAGCCCCTAATATGAAAAGAAAATGAGATTAAAAATTGGTTTGTGTCTCTAAAAGAATGGGGCAACTCCGATTCCATTTTTCACAATGAGAAAATGTTTGAAAGGTCAATGACTTGATGCAGATGGGAAATTCTGCTTTGGGAAAGAAAAAAGAAAAAAGAAAGGAATTAAATTAAGCTGCGAGCAAATCAAATCCTTTACAAAGCATGAAGAAGAAAAGGGTTTGATCCGGCAAAGAATTGGTTCTTGGTAGATTTCTTGTCTGTTTTTAGTCTAAAGAAATAAAACACCTTCTTAGAGTTATTGTCTCAATATACGCTTATACGTATATATAAAATTCAGGTCCCCCAAACACCGGACAGTGCTGGTGGATTTCAGCAGGGCTTTGTTAAATCGCTTCATGCTATTTGAGAGCTCACTCGAGGCAAAATGCAGTCTGAGCTGCCATTCAAAGCACAAAGATCTGTCTGGTGCCTTCCTGATGAGGCCCTGCCCCATTATGTGATATTATTTTCTTGAAACTGTGTTATAGCTGCAGCCTACTGAACTGGTCTATAATAAAATTGTATTTTCCCAGTGCTGATTTGGAACGGTCAGACATAGAAGATTACAGCTAGGACAGGATCAGTGGGGATGAGAATTGGTTGCTGGTGGCACCTCTGCTCACGTAAACTGAAGGATGTCTGCATTCCTTTACAAAGCCTTTTTTAACAGGTTTTTATTTAACCAGTTGCAGATTTTTGCACAAGACGCAGGAGTCCTGCAAGCTTGGACCTGGTTCCTTGCGAGGGTTTGGCTGGACGGGCTGTGCCCTGTGAGGTGTGGACAGAAGGGATGGACTGCGTGCCCTCTGCAGTGATGCACACAGCTGGAAGAGCCACTGCAAAGGGATGCAGGAATGCAGAAAAATAAATGAGCGTGGAGAACAAGACCGTTTGTGGGGAGGTAAGCTGAGGGTAAATTTGTTCCTAAGAGTTTTTCTACAATTAATTAAAATGAAGCCAAGAGTGCCTACCCCGCCACCAGGCAGTTTGTGTGTGGATGCATAGTGCTTTCCTTGGCTCTTCCTACTTAGAGGTCCTGAAAATGGCAAAAATAATGAAAGGTCACCACAGTATGTTCCTGCATCAGAGAGCTGCCACGGGAAAGGACACAGCAAATAATTTAATGTCAGTGTGCTGTGATACAATTGTAGAGCTATAAATACATGGCTGATGCTGAGGGGAACACAGATTGCATTTTAATACTATTCTTTTTGTGTGTGTGCACGTCAGGAGCGTGCAGTCTCTCACGCCGAGCAGGAGTTAGGCTTTTGAAGCACTCCCACATCAAGTTGCTTTTTAAAACAGGCCAAATACATATTAACTATTTAAATTAAAGAAATGACAGCTTATTACTTTTGATGGTGAGTGGCTCTGAAAGCTGCACAGCCTTGCAGTGAGGGAGTGCTTACCAGGCAGCCTGTGGTGTGTGAGCCGGGATGCAGGGGCCTGTGTGACGTTAATGCAACACTGAGTGCAAAGGAGTTCAGCCAGATACTGGGGAATGGCTATGGAGGCAGTTGTGATGCTACAAATTGACTGAAGTCTCTTTCCTCAAACACTTGGAAAGGCAGATGGATGCTGTTCCCTGCCTGTGGGGTTTGATTTGTGATAGCTGCAGGTTCTCAGCACCTCTGAAGATCAAGGTTGTGTTACCTAACCCAATAAACAGTGGCAGAGAGCTGAACTATGATCCGGTGGGAGTTTGTTCTTCAGTGAGGTTGGACTAAACCTGTCGGACACATTCTCAAAGAATGTAAGGAAAATAAAATCCCACCAGTGGGTTTCTTTCTGGACTAAAGCCCTGGTTCTGGGGAGCCAGAAATCACTACCAAAGGTATTTAATCAACTGGAGTGCAATAAATATGGAGTAGAGAAGGAGACACCTCCTTTTCCTTTCCTATGAAAGAAAAATGACTGTTTCTGATATGATCCAGATAGCAATTTATGATACAAATTGTCTGTGATAACATCAGATGGGCTTCTAAGCCTTGTACCAGTTTGCTGAGCCCTTCTGTGATTCTTCTTTCACGAGATATGTGTCATAAGCTGTGTAACTGAGGATTAAGACATGAAATGTTTTTGGAACAAAACTCATTGCCCCTGTGGATAGAGAAAAATCTCCCAAACCAACAGAACAAAAGCTGTATTCCAAACAGTCCTTGCTGGGAAAAAAAAAAAAAAAAAGCTGTCTTCCAAATTAAATAGACTATACAAAATTAAACTCAGTTGGGAGGGAATATTTGTGCCAGGTACTCTCAGATACAATTGCAGAGATATGATGTGACTTGCAATATTGTGCAAAACGTGAGTCCTCAGAACAATGGGCACTACCATATATAACCAATTTCATCATCCTTATCATCATCTTCATCTTCATCGTCTTCATTAGCTGCTCTTACATGAATCTTCAGTTTCCCTTCTTTGTCTTTTTTTGCTGCTTCAGGTTCCTCTTCCAAATCATCCAGCAACACAACAGATCCACCACTGCCAAAATCCCCTGAGGTTTCTTGCTCCTCTTCTGAAATAGGTAAGTGGGAACAGTCATTTCCTCATGTGACACCAAGTCACCTCGTACATCGCTACTCTTGTCATTCAAGCCATTGGCATTTGCAAGTTACTTTTTTAATTAATTGGCTCAGTTGTTCATGAAACAATCTATAAATTTCACTTTTTATCCTGAACTGGGATAAATTTATATATTAATTTACTCTAAAAAATTTTCGTGCATGAACAACTGCATCACTCTGCTCCCAACTGATTTTAAGACTGACTCAGTTCACATGCATGCAGGCCAGAAAATAATTACTTAAAAATGCTTTTAACCCATTATGATTAAGGAAACTAGGCTATGCTAGAAATATTCCATAAATTCATTTTATTTAAGTGCATAAAATGCACACTTTGCAAATACATCTATTGAGCCTTACACCCGTGATGCTGTTCTAGGTCTCTCTTCTTCTGGAATTACAACAGCTGCATCTACAGCCATCACTCAAGCACACCAAAGCAATGGCACTGAAATACTTCTTGCCTAGGTAAGACAGCTAACTGGTGATTGTATATACCTTCACCATATTGTACTGTCAACAATGTTCTTGGGCTTGATTGCTAATTTATAAAAATTTGTAGTTAGGCCTTCCTTTCCCTGCAAAGACATTGTTTGTGAAGTCTCCATTGATATGTGTTCCAAAGTACACAGAGCAATGTATTTAATAACCCTGCAACCTGTAGCCTTAATTACAATATCAGTGACAAATCCCACACTGGTAGTAACAAAAGCATCCTTTTAACACTGGCTGTTGTGTGCTCCATTTTGCTGTAGCCCCTCAGTCCGAGGGACAAATGTGTGTATAAGGGCCCCATTTGTAATAGGAATTGGAAACCACTTGAGCACTTTGAACACTGGTACCTACGTTTTGCTGTTGTCACTTGTGTTATCATATTCTGTCTAACAGCAATGGCAGGCCTTACAACGATGTTAATTCGTTCGCTATCTGAGGAGAGCATGTCATTACTCACCACAACTAACCGTCCCCTGCTTTCTCGAGCCAGCTATCTCATTGCCGTACTTATCAACGCACCAGCACTGCCCTGTGCTGCCATGGCACTGAGTGGCTTTGTAATATCCTTCTTCGTTGCACCGTGGGATGAAAGCACCTGAATAAAATAGAGGACATAATCAGTCACACAAGCCTCGGTAGGATTAAGCAGGTCTGTGATGGGCTTGTTGCTTATTTACATGAAAATCTTCACAGTGTTGGCAAGAAAACTCTTGAGACTATCTGGTGGCTAAAAGGGAGCAGAAATTATAAATGATTAACTACCCTCAGCCACCCTGGTCACTATGCAGTGCGTGACTTTGTGGTAGCACGCGGGGGCTGAAGGCATACGCTACTAAAGATGAGTTCAGACTGTCTCGGAATGATTAGTATTCCCATAGTCTCGTTCAGATTTAACTCCAGGTTTTAAGCTTTTCTTCCCAACTGGAGTATTACCCCAACTTCATTAATTCTGCATTTTCCTTCCATTTGCACTCCTTCACTGTTTATCATATAAGTCTTTCCACAACACTGTAATTATCCCTGGAAGGTATCTGCCATCTGCTTGCTATTCATACTCATCTCAAGCATTTCTGACTCACTGAGAGTTTCCATGCATAAAAGAACTAATGCATAGAGGTTTACAGAGAGGGACAACAGGTACTGAAATCTCCCAGTCTTCAGATTTGAAGCCTAAGGTTTATCTCACAATAAAACCAACACAGTTCAGTCTTGCAGAGTGTGCTTCATTCTGGTTTCCATAGACAGGTGAGCCCTCAGGAGAAACCCCTGCTATTGTTCCCACCAATTGCAGCTGATAGAGGAATGCTCTTCAATATGAAAAGCTCTCTTGTCCTTCGAGATTATTCCCAGGGGAGGTCAATACAATCATTTTCCATTCTTCGCCAATTGCTTCAACTTGATACAAGGCAGAAACCTACCCTTGCCCCAAATCTCTCATCTCAAATGGCTCTGGAGAAAGTATTTTCTCCTTTGTCAATGACACCCATGATTTACTGGTGTCACACAGGAAGTTTTAAAACTAGTTCCATGTGTACGGCGTCTCTTCAGACAGTTCATGTGTCAAAGGGGCTATTTTCTCTAAATTTCTCACAAAAAAATGAGATCATGCTGCCAAAATGCCGTGAAATTTCCCATATAAAAGACATAAAAATGGAGGTCAGTCAATTTCATGTTTATATGTTTATATATAAACATCCTTGAGTTTCCAAGCATGCTGCACTACAGATCTTTTCTAATGCTTAATTGCCAATAATGTAGGTCTGGAAGATTAGAAGAGAAATCCTTGAATGTCAGCAGAAATTTTTGTATATCCGATCAGTTTTGTAGATCATTTTAGTGAAAGTATTTTAGATAACTTCAAAGTACATTCTTGTGCTAAGTTTGCTTATAGGAACCACCACTATGGTCATACACAAACGTAAGCACAATGATGACTACTCATGTTTACTATTTATCAGAAAAAAAGGGTTCTAATCATCGCGCACATATATTCAGCTCTGGAGGTTTTTACAAGTTAATGCTCAACTATTCAATCCCTTCTTCCAGTGGTGGTTTTTTTTTTTTTTTTCATATTTATGCTCATATCCTCTCTCTTCCAAATGCTTCAGGTGTTTATCAGACTATTCAAAACCTTGGAAAATGTGCTCATGTGCTGGTGTGCTCCCCTGTTACAGCAGCTGTGCTTCTGGCTCCAGGAACAACCAAGGAGAGGGGGACCTATGTGGCTTTGCAGGGTAGGAAGGGCATAGCCTCGGTATTTCTAAACTGTCTCATCCTTTCTCTTGTCCTTGGGCAACGCAACCCCTCCCTTTTTTTTGGAGGCAGACCTTTTCACAGAGTTTCACTATGTTTCTTGTAAAGTATTAAAAATGTTCCAGGATGACTGTAAAAGGCATAGATTAAAAAATGACCCAGGCTCATTGCCAAGATAACTATGTGTGGAAAGGATTTGCACTTCGGGTCACAGTGTAGAGTAGAAAGCACTTCTCTTTCTGCAGAGGAACTTTGTGCCAATTGGGATCTAATACTGGGACTTTACATATTGAGCAGATGTCATGCTGTGTGCCAGCCATCAGGGAGAAGCCTGCAGCACGTCCTCTCCTGTGTCAGGTGCAGGTGATAATCCAGTGAGGACAGAATATCACTGGGAGCAAATGGTGTACAAAAGGATGATTCATCCTGTAAATCCTAAGAAAATCAGGCCCTGTGTGTATTACAAGTAAGCTCTGCCTACAAGTTTTGGTTGGAATTTTTCAGCGGCATTGAATTTGATTGGGCATCTGGGAACAGCCATACAATTTGGAAGGAAAAGGGAATTCCTGTGTCCTTTCCATTTCCTCTCCCTTCTCTGTGTTTCTTGCACAGCCAGTGCTTCCCATCTCTGTGGCACTTTGTGGAGGGGGCTGCAGTTTTACTATCCACCGCTTCACCTTAGTTGCTCCCCACTGCCTGCCTCAGGCCAAGGAATCACGCTTCCTCTGTCTTTCTCTGTTCCACAGAGTATTTAATTATTCCCTGCCAACTGGAACAGCACTGCTGCACCTATATCCTCTTTATGTCTCTTTTTTTTTTTTTTTTTGCATTTTTCCTTATCTATATAACACTCTGCTTCCTTGGAGGACACGGGGAGAATAATTATATGCTAAAGATAGCGAAGCACACCGGTAAAAGCTAGACAGAATTAAGTGCTAGCTCCCTGTATTAGCTATTATGCCAGCTGAATTCACAGGGCTGAGATAGAAAAAAAACAGTGACGGGAGCAGAAATTTATTACCTTAGTGATGTGGGAGAAACATTATCAGGATGCACAGTTGTATGCTCTAAAAGTACACTCTCTGCAGTTAATTGTACTCTAGATAAATCTGGTAGGAAAAGATGAATAGTGCTGTTTACTTTTTAATTCAGTCCCCTGGGATGCTAGGCTCTATTTGAAAGTCTCCAAATTCAACATATCTAATGGCAATGGCTTTGAAGTACTTTGCTGCAAGTGTCATGTGTGTTGAAAAATATAGAGAGAACAAAATATCAAAAGTCATCATTTTTTATCAATGGATACAAATGAACAGAAATCTTCCTCATGCACGCTGTCCAGACTGTAAATGCTGTGCTCTATATGTCAGGTACAGAGAGGGAAAGAGAATAACTAAAGACGTGTTTCTCTGAAAACACTCATCTCGTTTCAGTCTCTGCTGTTGCTACAAGTGGTGTTTTTTTGTCCTGTGTATGTCTCATTTTCCATTTGTCTTTTCACTGAAAAATCATGTGTGTTTTTTTTCCTCTATATAAATAGCGATGAGATCAGATTAAAATCTCACAGACAGGTGTCATTATGCAGGCAGTCTCAAGGCAGGTGAAGCACGAAGCTCTTCTCTATATTATTTTCTAGCTTGTTGAACATTCTGTGTCTGACACTTGATTTGTTGAGCTTACCCACTTTTACCCTTTATTTTTTTGGATGCGGCTGACTAGAATTTATTTGTGGTGAGGGACCATTCTTACTGCTGTAACGCTGTCACTTTGCTCGTGTTATTGTGATCAGCTTTCAGTGCCATGCAGTACAACTGCCTGCATGTTGCCTACCTGCAGTACCATCATTATTTATCCCCCGCACTAGAACAAACCCTTTATGTTTCAGCCTAGATGATGCTTATTGCATTAAGCAAATAACAGCAATGCATAAAATAAATATGGGACAGTGAAAGGCAGCCGTTAGGAACTGGGCTTTTTATTCTTTCAGGTGGCTTTGAAATCACGAGACCCATGAGGCCAACAGCACACTGGCTTCCTCTACCATGACACGCATTTGAACGAAAAAAGCAAAATGTTTATGGAATGTAGCACACATACAATGGAGTGATCAATCCCGCCTTCGCTCCCACAGCGATGCTCAGCAGGAGCTCTAGCTCTGAAACGTCTTAATCTTTATGCAAACGTGCTATGAAAAGATGATGGAACAAAACCATAGTCCCCGTGGCCTTTGGGAATATTCTTATTTTAAACCACAAAGTCCAAGTTGGAATTGTTCACAAGTTACCTGAACCCTGAGCCCAAAGCACTAGCTTCTAGGAACAGCAGGGTTTGGCAAAGATGAAATTTGCAGAAGCTCAGGGTCTGCTAATGAGTATCTAGAAACATCAGACCACAATGGGAGAGCAGCCTGAGGAACAGCCTGGAGCCTGAAATTTGTTTCAGCAGCGCTGCTGTGGATGCTCCGTGCCACAGCTGGTGATGCTGGTGAAAAACAGACATGGTACTAAGGATGGCAGCATGCGTCTGCATCAAGCCAGGCTCCTTCTCCTAGGGTGAAATTCACTTTGTTCTGTAAGCACACAGATTTTAATCCATGCTGAGATGCCTCACATGGTTTGGCTCTATGTGCATGAATGCGCTGGGGCAGAAGCTTCACTGAGATCCACCACATGAACTCCACGCTGCGTAATACTGTATTTTAGGAGGTGAAATTAGTTACCTTAAAATTACTAATTTTAAATATCTAGCAGAGCAGTATAAGTTCTGAGATGTATCAATCTAGGCTCTGTAACACTATTATGTGACGGAAAGTACAGTGATAGTAGTCAGGTGACAAAGTCTTTAGCTGTAGCAAATAAGGACAAGCCCAAATGCAGCAGCCATGGACACAGAAACAAAGTAAAAAAAGCTGCTTACCATCAGAAGGCCTCAGGTATGCAGAGATCTCCAGGGAGATACCCTCTTCTCCACTGCCAACCCTTAAATGAGGTCTGGGAAGGGGTGGATCCTGGCTCCACCCCTTCTGGGCACTCAGGTGCACTGCATACACCTGAGCACCCCTGGGTTGGCCCTGCCTTCCCACCAGGTGCTCAGTCACTGGTTCAAGCCACGACTTGCATTTCTGCTACAGGCTCTCAGTAGTTGGCAGAGAGAGGGACTGGCAATACCAGGAGTTGGACTTGATGATTCTTATGGATCCCTTCCAACCTGGGATATTCTATGATTCTACCACACCTCAGAGCACAGAGCATGCTGGTGGGATGCATTAGATGAGATGATGCAAGTTCCTGTTTTCATAGTCTTGGCCTGAGAGTCATATACACAGAATACACTGGAATGCTTTTAAACATCAGACAAAACTGATGGGACCCTGCACTCACCAGGGAGGTTGAAACTCGATGATCTTTGAGGTCCTTTTCAACCCAGGCCATTCTATGATTCTACGAGTCTATGAAAACTGAGCCCCAAGGCATGCAGCATGCATTGCACCATGGCTGGAGGAAGCCATGAACCCACGGGCTAAGAACTGTTGCCCCTTCAGTGAAAGATGGGAGGCTTGACTATCAAACAGCCTCTGTGCTTAGTGCTGCCCTACCAGCTGATGAGGGCAATATTTAGCTCTGCTCAGACGAGGCTGAATATTTCTGGTTGGCTGTAAATTAGTTCTAAACCTGTTGCCATGCTGACATCTGTTCTGTATGTTGCTATCTCATGATTTGTTTAATTTCATAGTATCAGGTCTAAACTCTGTGGTGCATACTCCTGATTCAAAACATTAGTCCCTAATTGAAAAACCATTACTGCATATAAAGTTACAATAATCACAGAAGCTTTAATTAGTTGAGTAAATGAATGGCAAGTAATCGAACTTACCCAGCAGACTCTTCCCTCTACTGAGCTTTTGAATTCTATTCATTTCATTCTGGCAAGGAAGACCTAAAATATAATGTATGAGAATCAGTTTCCAGATGGTACAGGACAGAATCTAATGACTGGATTCGCTGCTGACATGAAATGTAGCCTATGGTACACCTGGGAATGGAAGAGGCCCATATGCTGGTACTGTACTGCAAAACAAATTCATATCATTAGCTCTACTAATTAAAAAAAAGTAATTGCAGCACACTGTGTTTGAGAAAAGAGTTTGAGGGCCAGTTTCACTGTTAAACTGTTTTTCCTTTCTTTTCACCAAACTGACAAGCTGCCAGCCCTCTAATTTTTTATTTCCTAATAGACTAGTTTCTGCATTAATAAGAGAATATGTTCTTGAGCTGTCCATTAGCAATAGAGCTTATTTCTAGACTGTTTGCTGGCACTTAGTACTGCTTTGTTTTAATCATCAGGGAACGTTAATATAGTTCATCTGTGACATCAAACGTTGTTACACGATGCTCTTTTACACCAGAGCTGGAGACACGAGCTCTGTAATGCAACTGACTACCAACTACCCTACAAACAGGTCAATCAAAATTTAAACTCTGTGAGACCCAAACAACTTCTCTTTGTACTGCAAATTGTACAACTCACCACCTGGCTTCTGGAAGCAGTAACACCACTCATTGTTGGAAAGCTTTCCGTCTTTGAAGGAGTCGCAGGAGTTGAAGAGAGGCTTGACGCATGGCTCATACTTATCAAGATAAATGGCACTGATCTCTGAGGGATCCAGCAGCAGGTCGTAGTTCATGTCAAGTTTGTTGAACATCCAGCCTAAAGAGTCCTTACAGATTGGTAGGATGCTGGTGTCAAATCCTGTAAGAAGACAGGCAAATATCCCCCAGTGAATCCCAGCATGCTTGCTGCACAGTAATCATTGCTAAGCTGCAGCCATCCTCAGTTTTTTTTGGTTGGCCTCTGAACACTAACCTGGCTTGGTCAAACCAGAACAAAATTTTCAGACTGAACTCCTTCCATTCTATCTTCTAGGCTGAGTCCAAATGCAATTTAAATCCTGTTTCCAAGATCTCTTTCTAGTTCCCTGATCTAATTATTTCCTAGCGTGCTCTCACCTTCCACCTCTCAGCCAAGCTTCTGTCTCTTCAAAACCCTTCCTCCGGCAGTGGACAGCAACACGCTTTGACCTGAATCGTGAGCTGTTGTGGTGAGCTGGGGGGGGAGAAGGGAGGAGGCATCTCTTTTGCTTGAACCCCACTGAAGAATGGCCATGCTTCAGCTGGGAGCTCCATAGAGCTGCATGAGACCTTGTACACCACGCCAGCACTATTTGTCCTTGCCTACACCAGGATTGTGCAGCAAAGCAGGATTCTGCTCTTCTAGCACTTTGGAAACCATCATCATCATTCATTTTAACAGCCCAAAGCCTTAAAAGACTGCAACAGCAGCAGTACCACCAGAAGGCCAAGTCATGCATATGGATACCCACAATGTATATGAGATGCATGTGTCAGTATTTTGCAGTCTCCACAAAACCAGTGGCATTGCCTTCTTTCACAACCAAGACACGGCATTATAAATCCCTACTGTCACTGCACTTTTAATGCTTGGCGCAAACATGGATTAATTTCCAAATTATTTATGGTGCAATAGAGTACATTTGTTATCTAGTGCTAATAAATCTCAGAATAAGGATCTCAGTTTCAGCATGGACATGCATACATTGGCTGGGGATTTATGTGCACAGGGGGTACCTGGACCTCCTGCCCCAGCACCACATGCTCACACTGCACAGCATGCCTGGGCACCATTCATTCTGCTACGGGCCACGTGAAGCAGCCTGATGGGCTTTTTCCTTTTGTTGCATCTTTCATTGAACGAGGTCAAGCTTAGCCTTCTGTGCTGTAAGTGTCAAGTCCCATTTCTAGATGCTGCTTTGTTAACGTGAAACCTAAGATGTTGCTGGAATCACGCTGACAGTTTGTCCAGGCTCTGCAGCTTACCTGCTATTTTTAAGCATGAAACCAAAGGAGAGCAATGCTTTGTGCTGGAAGCTGTGTGTTTTGTATGCAACTGCAGCTGAAGGTTGTCAGTGACATGGAGAACAATCAGAAGGGTTAACTAATGGGAAGGTTTATGCCATTTATAATACATGTTTTTCAGAGAAAGGAAGAGGGTAACACCATTTCCTCAGGGCTAGAGGCAGTGCAGGCAGGGAAGAGAGAGATCATGCTGAACATTTCATCACATTTTTGTGCTGTTATCTTCTCTAATGTTATCTAATTGAGTTTGAGCACAGTGAAAAAGAAAAAGGCTGTACGACTAGGGGTAGGGAGAAAGCCTGCTTGCCTTGCTGAAGCAATTAGGACTGTTCACTTCAATTATTTTATTCATCTGAAGAAGACAAGCAGGATTTGGTCACTGCACAATCTCTTGTTGAGTGAAATGCCTTCAGAACCCTGACTTTGCCTTTACAGAGCTCAGAGGCACAGGGCTGGGTGGTGGCTGGTGCCTTGTGGGGGTGCATTCTGCACCTCACTCCTGTCCCCAGGACAGCTTGACAGCAGTCAGCCACACAAGGGGTGATATTTAGTTGCACAGTGGAGCTGGGACCACTACATGCTTCAGCTAGCCCAGTTCTAAGCTTCCAGGAGAGAAACAACCAGGTCCTGCTGGCTGCTTTTTTCCTGCACAGATGCCCTCTCTGGTGATGGTCTTTGTGCCACACTGTGACACTTTGGTGAATAGCTACAAGGTCTGTTGTGCAAGCAGCTCAGCATGGCATGCGTTGCCTTGCCCTGTGGCTCTCTGAAGGCCATCTCCTAAGGGGCAAGCATCAACACAGGGAGGAGGAGATGCTGGCACAAACTTGCCCCCTTCAGTGTCTGTGGGTTATTTCTGAGTCGTGTTTTACTCCCTGCAGGGAAGTCTCAATCATTGTGTGCACAGTGGGCACGCAGGGATACCACCGCAGCACGCCCGCAGCGCTGAGCTGTCGGAGCAGATCACTGGATGGTGAGTGATCTGAACACGAAGCTGCTCTGTGACATACCATCAGGGCTTGGATGCAAGATACAATCATGAAAGGTCACTTACGAAGACAGTTAATTACATTAGATGAAGAGGTTTTGATTGTAATTTCCTGTAAACAAGGGAGCTTTCACTACTGCCACCAGAGTTCTAGATGAGGTTTATTAAGAGGCTGTGCTATTAAGCAGTGCTGCATATTAGGCAGCCTGGGTTGGAAGTCTTTAAATATTACAGCAGTAGGTACAATAGAGAATCCTCAGCTAGATGGCTATTATCAGTGAAAAGGCCAATTCTTTAATTGTCCTTCAGCATGTGGCTGAAGGTAAATAGTAGTGTCTGCCTCCACTTCATATTGTCTCCTGGTAAAAGCTACTACCCATACACCTCTGGGTGCACTGCAGTCCTAACCCAGCAATGTAGATGTTCTCTGCACCCAGCAACAGGAATGAAAAATGAAAGGGAAGTGTGGCCTGAGAGTGCAGTGCAGGCTCTACCTTAGTGTGTAGCCTGTGCAGCTGATGGAAGGTGGTTCTCAGAGCTCCCCTGGGAGAACGCTGTGTCCCATCAGACTAGGTGAGACCAGGTGATGCTGAATGAACTGACTCCTTTTGGGAGTCTTAGAATACACTTATCAACAAATACGATGCAATATGTTGGATGAAATAAAACACACACTCTAATGCTGTAGTCAGTTGAGTGTTCACTTAGCAGGCTGGAATTCTAACATGGTAGACCTGGCCTACCAGCAGCCTCAGTGGGATCTTTTGTGTGTCAGCTTAGTCCTACGCTGCCTATGGTGAGAAGCAAGAGAATGGAGCAGGCTTCATATCCCTCCTGTTGGCAGAAGCTGCCAACACAGATGCCAGTTAGTTTCAGTTGTGGTGGTTGCCCTCATCTGGGCATGTGGTCACTTGGCACATGGGACCTTGGTTGAAACCATCGCGCTTCCCATTCTGACTGACAGCTGTTCAGCATCCTAACCTCCTTCAGTCACTACAGTTCTGGAAAGAATTCAAACTGATGACCTACATGTGAAAGACTCAATGTCCCATTAATATCTACAACGTTCCACCTCCTCTGCATTAAAATGGAATAAATTTAAAAAATCTTTAAGGGAAAATCATAATTAAAAATAAACACACTTTATGGCACATAGAATTATTTTCCCTCTTCAAGGGTTGACTTACATGAGCCAGATTTATTTTATTAAAGTATAGAGTTAAACTAGCAGGGGAATAATTAACCTAATTTCCCCTATCACTTAAAATAAAGGAAGGAGGAGAAGAAACGTTCCCCAGAAAAGATCCTTTATATTGCATAGATCTTTAGTACAAGAAAAACAACTCCCACTCCTACTAAAGAAACTATCTAGATGTAACCTGGGAACGTTATGAATTATCAACAGGCTCAGGAGCAATTTGAATCTGATCTTAGTACCTAATTAGTTTTATTATTTCTTGTTTCAAAGCGTGTCCCTGAGTTACTGATATTATTTATTGAAGAGATTTCAACTGCACAAAGAATGTGGAAGACAGTTCCCTGACTGTGGTGCTTTGTTGGGATCTCACCGATAGCACGGTGAATGGAGGCTGGAGATTTGAAGCACAATGACTTGCCCTTATCCCTTTCCTTTCAGCTAAGTAAAAAAAAACAAAAAACAGCATTTTTTTTCCCTTCACCTAGGGGTGAAATTAATACACTCAAGGAGCTTATTTACACTCACAGTAACATCTTGAAGATTTAATGTAGCACAGAGAAATCTCTGCTGGAACACCTCCTCTAGACAGCTGATGTGTCCAAGGCATCTTAGTCATCGCATCCCACCATCTGTTCTCTTACTGCCACAGGGGCATTCCCAAAATGGATTACTTTGAGGGTGTATGTATATGCCTTTAACACTCTACAAGCCCAACCAAACCAGTTTGGTTTAATGAAGTGATCAGCCTGGTGAGGAAGGGAGGACATGCAGAGCTGTTTAAAAAAAAAAAAAAAAAAAAAAAGGGGGCAGTGTGTACATCAGAGCATATTTCCAGAGCCATGCGTGTCCTGTTTGCCAGGATTCACATGGATGTATTTTTCAGTTTGGATACATGAACTTCGTTTTGAATTTTGAGCCCTATTTAAGATCCCTTTCATTCTCACAAGTGTTTGAAGCTGAAGCTAGAGGAAGCCAGATCCTGCTGTCCGTACTCTGTGTCTATTTTCAGGGCTTCCAGAGAGAACTGGAGCAAATTTGGCACAAGCAAATCCATTCAAGAAAACTACTGCAATCTCTTAAAAAGAAAAACAAGCCTAAGTTTTGTGGCATTTAGTAACAATTTGGACATCTTAACTCAGAAAGTTTCTTTTCTCTCCCCCGCCCATCCACCCATAGAAAATAAGAAAATGTCCCAAACTAAGTCAACACCCTAAAAATGAACATTGTTGAGATCAAGTGTTTAAGATCATCAATGCAGCCTTTCATTTAAACGCTGCCAGGAATAAAACTAAACTAAAAAGAGATAACAGCTCCTCTGTGAATCAGAGCAAACACCACAGAATTACCAGGAAAGTTTTCCTTACTGAAATTGCTTCAGCAAAAAAAAAAAAAACCCACCACCTCCAGGGATGGAGTTGATCTTTGGCCTTTGGTAAGCTCCTCCTGAGCAGCTCACGGGTCATCTGCATGAGAAGCAGCCCCTTGAAAGTCTGATGAAACAGGATTTCATGTGCTTCTAGGCATGAAGGACTCCAGAAAAAGTTTTCTGTCCCTGGAGTTTTCTGTTGTTGGGGTCTGAAGGGGATTCACATCTTGAAGCCGTAATTGGCTGCGCATCCAGTTGTCTTTTTGCACTATGGTTCAAATTCCTTTACATGATAAGAATGTTTAAGAAGTATGTAGGACACACGCTTTTAAAGATACTGACTTCTTAAAATACTATTCTAAGTAAGGAACTGATGAAAAATTTTACATGGACTGTGCCTTATTTTCTCACCTACTTTTAAGATTCAGTTGTGTGACATTAATGAGATTTGCTTATAGTTCTGAGCAGTACAACCTTGGGTATATTCTGTCTCTTTAGGAAGAGCAATTTCTTGCTACGCTGTAATGCTATAATGTGATGGAAAGTACAGCAATAATAGAGGGGTAGCACAATCCTAGGCCACAGCAAATGAGAACAAGCCCCAGTGCAGCAGCCATAGACACATAAACAAAAGAAGAAAATCTGCTTACCTTTGGAAGGCCTCAGGTACACAGGGATCTCCAGTAAGATACCCTTTCCTCCACTGCCAACCCTTAAATGAGGTCTGGGAAGGGGTGGATCCTGGTTCTACCCCTTCTGGTTACTCAGGTGCATTGCATACACCTGAGCTCCCCTGGGTTGGCCCTGCCTTCCCACCAGGTTCTCAGTCACTGGTTCAAGTTGGGACTTAGCATTTCCACTATATACACAAACTCAAAAGTGGTGCAAGAGTAGAAGTACAGACACGGACCAACAGCAAATGCTTATCCCAACGTGCTACATCAGCTCTACTGCACGTTCAGCCTCTCCAGCCCCATGCTACTGCGTAACCAAGTGCAGGGGTCAGAGGAGAAGTAAAAGAAGTAAAAGCTGACTGAAACCTTGAAATTATGTGTGTGTGGACCCCAGCTTTAAGCAGCTCAGCCCAGAGAATGAGGGCAGTTAGCTGAAGGTGAGTCACACAGACAGATAAAACCTGAGCATCCTACTTTGTAACCCAGGGCCCTTGTGATTTGGGACATGCTGTTTAAAAGGATTAATGAGTCCTTACAGAAAATAAATTCACATCTGCTCTCTGATGAAGATGACCTCTTTTGCTGCTGTTATCTGAATTTTTCCTTTCCCTGGTGGGTAAATGACATCAAAATCAGTCATGTTGGTTTAACCCGCAGAGAGTAAATGTCCTCTAAACTGTTCATTTTCTTCCTTTCTTAAAAAAAATAAAAATCATCAAAGGAAGCAAAGATGGTGTTATTAAATACCTGGGACACAACAGATTCCAGCCTTCCGCACCATTTAGCTATTCCAACTCTGTGGCTACTATCTGGATGTTGTTATCTATCTTTTTCTTATACAAGGCATTAGCAGGAAATTGTAAAATAAAATCTAAAGTGGGTCTTTCTCAGCTTTAGCATAATCTTCTGTTTGCTTGTGTGCTGTATTTTTGGCACATTCCCCCAGGCACAGACCTGGGGACAAGCAGAGGCTGTTGTCCATCCCGAACATCCCCCAGCCCTGGCGGTCTGGGGACCGCTGCACTGATTTGGAGGATCATGGAGTTTTCTGTACAGACACAAACTATGTAATGCCAGCTAACCCCAGGGCTTGAGGAAGTCCCTGAGCAGCTTTATTTACCAGTATAGATGTGACCTCAGTAGTCTTTGGACCCAGTTATTTGCCTGGCTAGCTTGTACAGGTCTCTCTGTCTCTTAGGACCAGAGAGAGAGCACAGAATGACTGCAGCTCCTTCAGACAACAGGGCAGCTATTTATTTGCAGGATCAGCTCCCCCGTGAAATTGCTCGCTTGCTGGCACCTGCCTGACATGACACTGTGGCACTAGCAGCTGTGATCAGCTCTCCCAGGCTGGGAAGCTGCCTGCAACATCAGTGTTAACTGGAAAGGTGATTTCTTACTGCCTTGTGCTGTCTCCGAGCTTGTTGGCTTGATGACACGGTTTGCGTCCTCATGAAGAGCACCGAACCAGTCTTTTAGTCGTGAAGCGAGGCTCCTCAATTCCTTGTCCGTGCAAGCTGGAAAAAGAACAAATCAGACTGAGTCGAGAGAAACAGCGGAAAAACTGTCACCAGATATTCTGATGGAAAAATATGATTTACTTATGGTTGTAAACTCCTTCTAACTAAGAGCCCTGGAGTAAAAGAGAAGGTCTGGGGAAAGGACGCAAGTCAAAAAGAAAATGGAAATCACAATGAATTAAAAGTTTTACTCCAGTATGTCCACAGTAGCTGAGGTGATTTGCGATGGAAGCAGTGACATGAGCTATCTGCAGGTTTTCCATTAGAGCGATGTGACTGTTTAACTTAAATGTTTTCACCTTTTAGGATTTCAGACAAAAATATCAGTCAGACAGATGGGGAGGAGGGACGTACTTGCCTAGACATACCACTTGAACAAGATGCTCGGAATAATTTATAACCACATTTGACTTAGTATAGTGCTATTATCACAGCCATAGGAAATACGTTTCTTTCTTTATATACATATAAAAGAAAGCTGTCATGCTGCTCTAGCTCTACTGCAAATGGGACTTTGCCTCCTCTGAAGGCTGTCAGTTCCATTTTGTTAGCTGGGTAAAACAGCTCTTTTTTTTTTTTTTTTTACTGAGAAATACCTATTTATTTCCAGTTTTTTTTTTTTGCCAAGAGATTCATGTCCATCCAAAGCAAATATTTTTAAGGAAAAAAGCTGCATTAGTCACCAGATTCTGTCAGAAAAAATATTATTGTTTTTGTATCATATTTAGTGTTCAAAATTTACATGCCCAGGCAATTCTGTTATTCCTGCTGTGCAGAACAAAGCCAGATTTTATGCCACAGAGGCAGATATCCTTCACAGGGCAAGCCACACTACGTCTTCTCCAATTCTCCGCCCCTCATAACATTCCTCCTTCCACCTTCCTGGGGATCAGCTGAGTCCCACGCTTGTCATCCCACGTGGAACTCACTGCTCCAAGGATGGCAATGAACATGCTGAAATCTCAAAGCTGTGGTGATTCTGTTCTCAGTATTTTTGGGGTCAGAAATAACAGGTACCAAAACTTCTGTTAATATGCGGTGGACAATGAATTTCTTTAAAAACTGCAAAAATTTAATGCAGTTATTAAGTTTCTTTACAGGTATTGTGTGTCCTCCATCTTACTTTCCCCTGCACATGAAAGCCAAAGTATTATTTTCCATTTCTTTTATTAATTTTAATGCTACTGTGCATGGTTGAAAAGATCCTGCCTTTCTACCTCATGGGCCTGCATACAATTCTATTCATTGTATTTGAATATTTTCAGAAGTCTCCAATCATTCCCAGTTTGTTCTGGAACACAAAATTTAAGACACTTCATTCAGAGGGCATCGATTCGACATCATCAGGCCAAGACTCTGGCCAGATATCTACGATTCAGCACTCAGTGATTCATTCCTGGTGGTAAAGCCCTTTGGTTACATATCAGGCAATGAGGAAGCAGATCTAAGATCCTTCTATATAAATTTGCATCAGTTTAAGTTATAAAGCATTTTCAAGGACCGACTTCATGAAAAATACAGTATAAAAGTGTACTATTTTACTATTAATAGAAGCTTCAAGTAACATTTCTCAGATGAGAAGAATAGGGTTGTAGGAGGAATGGATGTGATAATGAGTCCCTTGCTATTTGAAGATCTTTAAGGAGAGAATATGTAGGCTGCAGACAATATGGATATTGGCATGACTCAAGGCACTGATTAAAAAATGTGGGATGAACAGAAACTCCAAGGGAAGAAGCTCTTCATAGCTCTGCTCTAGCAACTGAAGTCTGTCCAGTCAACTGTCAACACCCGTTTTAAAATCTGCTGCTGTGAGAAAGACACGGTGCAAGCATATGCAAATATGCATTTCCACTGCTGTGTGTATTTTCTTCGAGATAAGAGAATTTGGCTTCAATTCATACTCCGCACCTTTCAAATGGGAAAAAACACCAGACTTCATCCTTGCTAATGACATCACTGACAGTTCTGCCTTACCAGCCTGCTGCTATCGTGTCCTCACGTAGCGCTAATTCTCGTCCCTCACTGCTGATGTGCTTTGACGACATCTGTGGCGTAGCCTCTGACTTTGACTATGGGGAGCAGCCGGATCTGTCACTTCTCTGAGTGAAGGCAATGCGAACGCGGGAGGAGGATGCATGTGCTGCTGGATCCAACCAAATTCCTCAGATCTGAAGCTGAAGCCACTATGAATCATTCTAAATCATGGAGTGATTCAACAGCAAGCACTGAAAGTGCAGATTAATTCCCAAGGGTGAAGCAATTGTTCCAGTAGTTATTTATTCCTAACAAACTGAAAGCATTGTTGCTAAATACCTATTTTCATCAAGCAGAAAACATTAATGTGATCTGATGGAAAGCCATTAGCATGCTGTAAAGGCTTGAGTTTTTATAGGTATGCTTCCATTATGGACTTTTTCAGCTCTGCAGATACTAATCTATACACATGGGTTGTGAAAATTAACAATATAATATTTAATTTCATTCTTTCAGGGAGTGACTGAAGTGCTCAGTGCCACAAATCAACATTAAAGCTGAACTTACTTGTGGAAGCATAAGATTCAATCAGTATGGAATATTCTCTCACAGCCATTTTTACTCCAGCCAAGCAATACAATATTGTAAACTCTCCAGTCATTTAGAAAACAAGCCTTATAATTCATGCTGTAGGTAATTCTAAGCAAAACTTGGTGGTAAAGAAGTACTTTACTGCTTTAGTATCTAGATTGCTGCCATAATATTCTGGTACTGCATGACAAGCAAGGAGTCTACAGTGTGGTTCAGAAAAGAAGTTATACTGATACATTACTCCGTACTTCACAATAAGCAAGCTATGCAACCAGGCTCACAGAGTGTGTTACCTGTTTTCTACCATTTCATTTCCCTGTTATCTGCCGTCTCTCCAGCATGAATCTGTTGCCTTATCATTACCATTGGTGTCATTGTGATCATTCATACAGGCAGTACAATATTTTTACCAGCTGAATGAGGACAGACTGGCCATTTGGGTTCCTATTATTGTTTTACAATACTAAATAGTCTCATAGGTAAAGACTAAGAAGTGAATTTCCTATTCCCTGGATGCCAACGTGCAGCCTGTGAATACTCCCTGGGAGCTGGGCTACGTTTTATACTGTAGAAGAAAGAAAACTGCAAATGCAGAGAGATTTTGAACGGAAAGAAAATAAAAGCTTTGTAAAAGGCATAGTTAGCTACTCAGGTTAGTGCCCTTTCTATGCAAAAGAAAACTGATCTGGTGGCAGAATTCAGCTTAGAAAACACGTCACTAATTCTGAGCCTCTATCTTCAAAAGATGCAGAGGTTCCTAATATGGAGCATGTGAATAAGGAATGGAAAATCCTGCAAGAGAGCCCAATGTAACCCAAAGTCTGAAATTTCAGACATGGCATACCCTGGGCAGCAAGAGGGAATAGATGCATCCATAGAAACTGGCCTTGATTGCTGCTTGGCTCAGAAGCAGAAAAGTAGGAGTTGTGTTTGTAAGACATATGAGTTATAAAAAGCAGTTCAGTCATTTGTGCTGCAAGCCTGGAGGATAAGTCCATTTAGCTTTGATTAAAATGTGTATTGTGAAATACAACACAAACCAGCATGACATTGTCCAATGCTGATATTATATTCCTCTGGTTAGAAATAGGACAGACATAGTTTCAATAATTCAGAAGAAAAAGAAGTCTTGCTTTTCTCTTTTTGAAGGCTATCTAAAATGACAGTCAGGTGCAAAGTAATATGGTAAAATGCATACAGTTTAAAACACTGTAATAACACTATTTTAAAAGATTTGAAATAGATGTATAATAGTGCAGAAATTGACGGAAAATTATGGTCATTTTTTGTACTAATTTTTATATTATTATTCTTTGTATAATAATATAGAAAATATAGCAATTTTAATTATACTTTCTCTGACATCTCTATAATTTCTCTCTACTATGTCACTCAACAGCTTATTTAATCCATCTGCAATGGCTTCTAAATTTGTTTGGATTATTGGAACAAGCTTTAAAACTGAAGGAAGAAAAGGTTGTGTCAGCTTTCATGCATCTGAGAGTGGCTCTGCTCCTAGTCATGCAAAATACATAGCGTAACAACTGCTGCTGCTGGAGCTGATTTGAAAGCAAACATCGAGATAAACCCCCCACTCCAAATGTGGTACACACACATGCATACAACATACACTTGTGTATGTGACCTGCAGATGACTCCAAGTGTTTTATCTGACATGTTCTGGTTGATGCAATTGTGGCGATAATGACCTTCACGAGTATTTCACCGTTCTTCATTAAAAGAGGGAATGTTCTAATTTGCTCCTTTCGCTGAGCCCTCTGGCAACTTCTGATAATAATAAAAAATGAAGTACTATGACAACGATATTTATAAAGTAGAAGGGAATAGATTATTTACTATAAGAAGTGGCATTGCATTCTGAACGTGTCTTGATGGTTCAAAAAATGAAGGTCTTTTATTTAAAATTTCTCCTGTGATCATCAACGCTTCATGACAAAGTTCTAGGTGGGTATATTTGTTGTATTGTGTTTTTGGCATTTGGTGGCTATTCTTCCACAGGGATGACACCTACGCTGATAACCACCTCTGATCCTTCTGTCACTTGCTTTGCCTCATCTTATAAATAAAGCAGCAGATGCCAAGATCCTGCAGTTCCGACTCTGAGATGACTACAGGAGCAGCTGAGTTATTGTGAAGACGAAATAGGCTTTGATCTGAAGCTCCCTTATAATGGTACATTTAAAACACAAGCCTCAGCTAGAACTGTATAAACAAAGATTGAGAGCTACAAAGCTCGCTCTCTAAAGCTGCAGGCAAAGCGTACATCTGTTTTCATAGTACTTAATGCTAGTTCCTTTTGTGCTTGCATTAATTGTGAAAACCCCAGGAAGTTCATCTTTGCTAAGTGCCTAGGAAGCTTGGAGGTTCATTTTAAAAACATCCAAACTATACTGATGCTGGAGGTCTCTCAGAACTGGTCAGGAAGATGTGTGGGAGCTGCCTCCCTCTTGAGGTTTTGGCCATGTCAGCTACTAACTAAAATATCATCACCTGCACGGTTCTTAGCCTCCTGGGTTCCATCTGATAGCTCACCGTAATGTTCTCGTTCAAATTCTGCCACATCGCCTGAATTTAGGGGGAGATAGAATTATATCCACTGGAAAAAACCTGTCTGCTTGGAATGACTTTTCCAGAAGTTCATGCTGCGCTCTGAATGATGAAGTCAGTAGTCATCATCTCTCCTCATGCCTCCCTTCCTTCCACCCCATTTTACAGAGACTACTGAACAAATGTTCTTCACGTGGAAGACACAGACATCATCCAATGTCATGCGTGCATCCAACGTGTTTGGTGCTGTCTCAGAGAAAGTGCTCCAGTTGCACTTAGTCGGGACCACTCAAACACTGGCCAGGCCAATGCGTGCAAGTGGCTGCCTGGGTTCTTAGAAAAATACAGTGTTGGTTTGATCTTAAAGCAGCGTTGGTCACCCACATCTTAGAGCCCATGGGAGGCTGCCACCAATACCTGACTTTACTACTAACAGCTTAGCAGGTACTGTGCTTTCAGGTACTTGAATGGCTAAAAAAGGAATTATGAGTAGAAACAAAACCTGGCTGGGTTTAAAATAAGGTAACTGAATACTGAGATGAGCGAATTTGAATATTAGAAGTATTTCTTATAAACCTTCCAAAGGCACAGCTGAAAGACTTAAGACAACCTGAAGTTTTACAGATCCAGGAAGTTGTTTTGCTCCACTTTCTTGAGCTGAAAAGAAATTTCAGATTCCGATCTTTGGTAAATTGTTCTGAATTACAACAGTGTGAAATAACTTGAGCTGCTGATGATAAGGGTAGCTGCTGGTTTCCATAATGAAAATGGCCTTGAGCTTGAAAGAGCAGAACTCAGGTAGTAAAATTAGAAATTTGACAGTATTTGTGAAGAAACGGGCAGATCTATTTACGTTCAATCAGAACAGGAAGGCAACAGCCAGAACAAAAATTAAAAGATTATATATAGAGAAAAAAGTAAAAATACAAGATGGTATCATAGCATGTCTATGTTAGAGCTTAAGCACATGCAGCATTTCTCAAAAACGGGTTGAAAATGTGGCTATGTATGAAATTAAATGCAATTTTTATAGTGACTAGTGCAATCACAGACGAATCTAAATTGGAAAAAATAATGACAGTAGATCATTTTTGTGAAGTGTCATAGTAAATAGGGATATTCATTATTGATACTGTTCCTTTAAAATGCATGAATTTTTCAGTGGCTCCTAGGATAAAACTGCTTACCTTAGTTCTGTTCTGTTCCCCTTACACTACTCCATCTCTGTAAATGTCTTCAAATTAAAATTAATGAGCTCCCTGACTTTATTATTGTTTCACAAAAAGTAAACATTTCACCATTTGTTTCCCTTATTTTTTGCCCTTATTTTCAAGGATTTCTGCAGTGAATACCTAAGTAGTAAAATATGATTCTTTCCGTTAAAGACCAGAAATAATATATTTGATTGTAACCTATTTTTTTTTTATGCTGCATATGCCGCTAAGCAAACAACTACAAACAAAAGCAAAGAGCAATAGGTCTGATCCTTAGTAGTCCTTAGAACAAGTGGAGAAAACCTGCATGTTATATTTCCTTTTCTCCAAAGGAACCAGATTTCAGGATTCATCTCTTTGGCACATCCCTACCCACTCTGCCAGGCAAATCAGTGCAGAGCATGTTTCTGTTAGCAAATGTATAGTGATGGAAGAAAAGAACGTATGACAATCTGAATTATGGTTACCACTGGATCTTTTGAATAATTGTTATTTTTGTTTGGTTTAATGAAGAAATTTATTATTTTTATGGCTACAAGATCTAAATGCCATTGTGTCCTGGACTAGTAGATGCCTATTCAGGAGTTAAAGCCTGAGCTTTAACTCCTGTTACCGTAAGGTAACAACCACTCTGCCATCTGAAGAAACAGCATACAGAACATTGTATAGAAATGTAAAAGCAGCACTCTGATTTATAGCCTACATGTGTCTTACCACGCAGTGTTTCCAGAGGGCCAGAGAGCACACTGACTACTCCTTGTGACCTGGCATTCTTCTCAGAGACTGCTGTGCCTTAGGACACCACCTAAATCTGCTCTTTGGACCCAGGAATTTACTAGAAAGACACCTTTCTGCCAGGTATGTCTGGCTGGTATTCTACCATGCAAGAAAAAGAGGAAGCGACTAAGGAGATTCACTTCCTTCTTGCAGAAGCCCACCATCTCTACCAGCTTCCTAAGGGACCTCTGCAAAGTGAAAGATAAATCCAATTTGTCTATGCTGAGGCAGGATGGAGAGAGAGATACTTATGAGTCAGCGGATGCTGGCAGAAACTATTTTTCCCCCTCATTAACTTTTTTGCACATCAGCTGATTTTTATTTTATGCTGTTCATATCCATGTACTTATTTTCCATGTTCCCTACTGAATGTTACCACATCTGATGCCACCAGGGCTTCATTAATGCAAAATGTTGTCATGTGGTGAATTATTCTCAAATGAGAAAACACAGACAGCCCTAGAAGAGAAAATGAGGAGCTGTTGGACAGCATGGGGCTAGAACTATTTGAAGATGTCGCTCGGGAATTCTTCCAGAAAATGGTTGGGAGAGCTGATTGAAATTCAATAAGAAAGTGCAAATGAGACAACACAGCTCCCCAGTGGGTTGCAAAGATCCCCTGGAAGGAAATCAGAGTTATCTCTGCACTACTGCACCTTCCCAAGTCGAGAAATGCATACATCCAGCCAGGAAATACATAGCAGTAATGAAGTGTTCAGGGCAATAGGAAACAATGAAGCAAGGGAGTAATTTTAGTACAGAAGCATATTTTGAGAATCAAATTTGAATGGATTCCATATCTGAATAGGATATTTTTGGAGCCAGTTTTACAGCAGGGAAGTGCCACCAGCTTCCCAGGAGTGAACTGCAACTGATACATCAGCAAATGCACTCGTCTGAGTTGGCTGGTTCATCAAATACAACACATCAACAAAGGCACTTAGAAACATGGCTCTCACTGCATGTGATTTGAACGAGGTGCACTGCAAATGGAGGCTTGGCTTCTGGTTAGGGAGCTGCTCCTGTGTGCGAGCAACAGGAGATCTCCCAGGTGCTGGGACCTCTTCTTTTCCAGAACTTGGTGTGGCTTAGTTGCTAACAAGGTGTGTTTGGCTGAGTTGATGCTTCAGCCTTACGGTCTCTTCTCCTGGTCTGAAGAGCTGGGGTACTGCTAAAGCACAAGCAAACTTCTCTG
This sequence comes from Numida meleagris, assembly GCF_002078875.1. Lineage (NCBI taxonomy): Eukaryota > Metazoa > Chordata > Aves > Galliformes > Numididae > Numida > Numida meleagris. Next base: position 14,117,667 of record NC_034420.1, read on the forward strand.
GGATTAAAAAGAGGACAGCTAAGAGTGTCGAGGAGGACTGTAGGTAAAAAAAAAAGTTTGAAAAACCTACTGTTGTTTATCTACCATGACAGTACCTCCTATAGCTGTGTAACTGCTTTTATCAGTATAAAAAAAAGTATGAGATGAACATACTAATGAGCACCTGGCCAGTCAGATGCTGTGGGAATCAATAACTTCAAAAAGTGTGGAATGCAGCTGCAAAAATCCCCACTAATGTGTATTTTGAAGAATCACTTAAAGAAAAGTCCATTCTGTTCTCAGCCCTTCATATTCATTTGTGTTCTTAAAGGCTTTTAGAGGGAGGATTGAGTTTTGTGTATTCAAGGATATGATTTATTGAAAACATCTTGATTTTTAAAAAAATATTTGCACTATTAAAATATTTAATAACCCCCAAAAACCACGGTGAGGGAGATCAAAAACCATCCTGTGGCATTATAAGAACTGTAAGCTGAGCAATTCTGAAAGGGATAAAAATGGCTTGTGTGAGAGGAATTTATTCCAAAATAATGTGACAGATTGGGAACTGCGGCTGAGAAAGCTTTGAGAGCGGCCAGGCTGACAGAGGGTATTGTAGGGTGGTTGTAAGCCTTTGTAGAAGCAATTATCATCATCTTCCCAAAGCACAGGCAGATCTGTGAGCAAAAAAAAAAAAAAAAAAGCAAAGAAAAGGAGAAAAGGCTGTATGGAAGGGGACCCCTTTCCTCAGGCCTAGTTACTCGCTGATGGCTTAAGCAGAACTGAAAACAATCTGAATCTCATTTAAACTTTAGTCGTTCTGTAGAAAATCAAAGAGCTGGAACTGTACCTGCAGAAAGGAGGGAGCAGCGCTCCGGGTTGGGGCTGGCAGCACTCATTTACATGTAGATCTGGTGCCCTGCTTCCAGACCCATCGCCTGTCAGCTCTCGTAGGTGCTCTTCAGAATAATTATTTAATCAGAGCAGCCATGGAGCAACGCCCTGAAAGTGTTTGCAATCAACGAGTTTTGTAAAAGGCCCAGGCAGGCATCCTGTAGAAGTGAGGATTTGGAGCTCCAGATGAAATTTTACAAATTTTATGCAAACATCAGCAGCTTTCTAACAGCAGCTTCTTAATTGGGAACGCTACGGGGACACAGAGCCCACGCTTCTGACATGCTTCTCTTACGTGCGCAGAGACATTACCAGGAATTCATCCTTTGGCTAAACCAGCATTTTGCCTAGATTTTTGATTTACCAGTATTCGAGTACATTTAGATCATACTATCAGAATTAGGCTGCGGGCTCGATTCTGCTTTTCCAAGATTCTGAATTTATTTGGATGCAATTGAACGCCGAGTTCCACTTTTGCAGGCTCTGAATGTATTATTCAGTCTGCCCTCAAAAGTAGTCTCATGAATTTTAGATTTCACTGTTCTAGTGATGAACCTTAAGGATGCAAGGATATCTTTTCACACTTTTGTCCTTTTAATACTTATTTTACTTCATGAGAGTGCCGGAAACTACTATTTCCATTTTGCTGCAGGTTTGAGCAAATTAACAGCAGGATGTTAGAATACCTGTAGATTTACAGAGCGGTACAATATTTGCTCTCCTTGCCATTTTCAGAAAAAGCAGCCATCACATTAAGGGAGTAAAGCCCCATGAAGTCCCATTGTTTTATTGGAAACCACAAACTGGCAAGGTGCTTTACGCTTAAGTTCAAAAGCATAAAACACAGAAAAGATTAAAAATAATTTCCTTCTTCGTGCATTATAACTGATCGTAGCCAGTATCCGTAAAGCAATATTCACTGTAATTCTGCACGGAATATAGTGCTAGCTAACGTGGTTGCAGGGCAGCTGACAGCAGAACTGGGTGGCTTGGCTGCTGTGGGGCGAATAGAGGAGTGCTCTTTGGTTGATAAATTTGGTCCCCAGAGGATTCAGCAAGTTTGATAATCAACGTTCTTTAAAAGTAATCTGTGGAATGGCTTAAAGTACTGGTGTTAAATTTGGATGAGCAAATCCAAACGAGTAAAACTGTGTATGAATAATACTAATTAATGGTACACAGCCTATAAGTGAAGCTGGATAAATTTACCTATTAGGCCAATTAAGACTGTTCTGAATAATTTGATTTGAGGAAGCTTTAATGTTTCCCTCGATTATAGTGCTAATCCTTCATCTGGAAAAGAACCACTTCAGCAGGTACACAGCATTTGCAATGGGCATTAACTAAGCAATATGTTTTGCAGAGTAATCCGTGGGGGCTGAGCCACTAACTGGAATAAACATGGTATCTGTGGTGCCAAACTATCTGTTTTGTTTCTGAAAACTGATGAAGTAAAACGCAATGATTATGTCCTGAACTAAATAACAAAAATTGCTTTCTTCACCTTTCTTCACTTACCATTTTTTTGTAGCTCGCGGAGGCAGTGCTGCCTCACTTGACAGCACTGTGGATGCTATCAAGTCCTTTTTTTCAGTGTGTATTTACAAATAGCTTGGGTACCAAGAGATGCTTTTTTTTTCTACGGATATAAAATTCATTCATTCCCCAGCTTCTAGTGAAGGGATGATGACCAATAACGAGGATGAAAAAGATCTGCATAAATATGCTTAGGAGCATTAAAATAAATATTTACAGTAACGGGATATGATGGGGCTTATTCTCTGATTTCCTTTTTGTGGTGTGTGTTTACCTAGAGAAGCATTCATACTGAGACACTAATGTACAAGATTAACATTTTTCTCCAAAAAATAGGTGTGCTAGTAAAATGTTGGGGTGGAGTTGGTGGAGATGTTGACTTGTCAGTGATGATGGATGTTGGCTCATTCCCATGAGGAAAGAAGTGAAAAGTGATGTCATGTGTGGTAATGTTTGCCCTTACATAAGGTGGAGGAGTGTGGATTTCAGCTAACTGCTTGGTATTCTCTATGGTTAATTGGTTGTAAATTGGATTTGGAAGTCAAGCCTGTATTTTCCAACTGAGCTACTGCAGTCAAGATGGGATTGTGCTCTTGCACCGGATAGTTCTTCATCCTGTTTCCACATTATAAGTCTTTTAGTGTGAGAAATGTTAATCTGTACTTTTTTCAAATAGAAAATTCTCAAATATTTGTTGCAGATATTATCAGGTTTGCCCACTTGCTATGGCTTAAAAAAAAACTAAATACACATGAAATTCACTCATAATGTACAGAAAATCACAGAGAAGTCACTGGGGAATATTTTTCTTCCTGAAATTCTCACTGACAGAGGAAGGACCCACAGCTCAGAAGCCATCAAGAAACAAATGTGTGAAAAAGGAAAACCGAGATTGGATCGAGCTTTTTAACAACAGGTGAGAGAGACACACATTCACCTGTTCCGTGCATCAGGAAGGTATCACAGAGGTACTTCCCTACAAGTAATAATGCAAAAGGAGCCTCCTTCAGCTGTTGTAAAGAAGGACAGCAAAGAGAAAAAATCACCCTTTAATTCACATCCACTGTCTATAGAAGGCACTGCTGAAAACCCCGTTGTTTTGATAGATACTGAGGAGAGACAAAAAAAAAAAAAAAAAGGACTTATGTAAATTACAATGAAAAGACTCAAAGTATTTCTGAAAGGAACTCGGGAATTTACAGTAAATAATGCTTTCAAAGGAAATGGTAATCATTCTGCACTGAAAGCTTATGATCTTACCATCTTTACTTCAGATCATATTAGTACTGTGCATCATTACAAGAATGTGTTCTTTGAAGCATGTGTACTCGATCTTCCTTCCATTCATCATAAATACCCTCTCTGTGAAAGTACAATTTGCCACTGTGCACACATATTTCTTTCTTAGATTTAATTCATTTCCTAAGGAAATGTCACAGAGAAATCAATCTTGCCAGTCCAAGTTCACAAGGCCTGATTCATTTAACAAGTGATTTATTGACAACTGCGAGATAGAAAATAATGGAATGTTGTTATTAAGAGCAATGTTCCTCATTTCCAAAAGTGCTAGAGAAAACCTCTATGATGTTAATATTCTTTCATGAACAAGTGATACTCTGTGAGAAGAGAGAACAGAGCTTGGAATGGCTTCCAGTTCCTATTCTAGCTCTTTCTCTGTACTCACAGCTAATATTATTACATAAATCCTGACCTTTGCTGCTGCTGGCTTCATTGAAAAACAACGGCTTGTAGAACAACAGATTAAGAAAAAAAACCCACAGAAGTGTCCTATTACAGAAAATGTAATTTTGATTGGTACCCAAACATAACTGGTTCCAAAGAAAATGTGGAAGTTCAACCAAAACTGAGTACATACCAGCAGACCGCAGCAGAAAGTGCTCTATTAATGTCTTAATTGCTATCATGAGAAGTATTTACCTAAGTGGTGCCATGCATGGATTAAATACCATCTTCTCTCCCTTCTCTCTTTCCTTCCTTCCCTTTTTTACCCAGTGCCAGAGAAAGCAGCATTTGCAGCTCTCCAGGCTGCATACGCTTTGTGTTTTTTCATACCACTTCTTCTACCACATACGATGTAGATATAGATTTTTTTTTTAGTTGTTAAATAAGACATCGAGAAAAGAACCAGCTCTGCACACTACACATTTATCTGTACTCCAAAAGCATTCCCTGTATTGGAAAGTAAGTAAATATCTTAGAATTTTTAAAATATTACTTTCTGTGAATGATCTCATTTTTAATGGTATGAATGACAAGAGGATATACTTGAAGACCTAAGTATCAGTGCTGACTTCAGTTATGAGTGATTGTTTTTGCCTCTACAGCTCCCTGAGATCCTGACCAAAGGAAGAAGTTTAAGCTTAATGTCTTTATCTTTTAGTACGTAAGTAAAGATATAGCATTCAATCAATTAGAGGAAAAATACTTAATCAATAATCTGGTCAATTAATTGAACCACTCTAAATGGGAGTGGGCAAGCATATTTACAATGTGAATAGCACTACAGAAAAGTTATAAATTCATTTACATTACAATCAATTAATTAAAGATGGCCGATTCCTACTCTGTAATTATGTTCAATCATGGTCAGTCAATACAATTTTCTATCCATTCTCACTTTGTATTAAGCAAATGAGTTATATAACTTAAGTGATTAAAGACTTAATGAACTGTCATATGAGATGCTATGTGTAAAACAATGGGGGAAAAAAGCAGCAAAAGAGAGGGAATAAGAGAGTGAAGGTGGCACTTCGGGGTGATAACAGATCATGCTGTTGGGTGGATATAGACAAAAATTACCAATGATTAAAGCTGTGCTTCTATCACCAGCTCCCTACAGAAACCACTACAGTCTATGAAGAAATGATTGGAATGTAAAAATTCGAACTCACGAGAAGCACGGTGGGATTCTAGGTTATGTCATTAAAATAAAAAAAATGCTCCTTGAGTGGTGTTCTGCTCTCATATCTATCATTACTAGAGAGATAGAGCGTGACCTTCAGCACGCTAAATCCTTTGGTGTTCGTAAGTCAGATGTTAAATCATCCAAGTTTCAGTCTGATGTCTCCTGGAGAAGAGTCCAAGCCCTGATGTCAGATGCTCACGCTCCCATTGCCCAGTACCTGCACGCACCGAGCAGAGATGCTCTCCTAGCGAGAGGCAACTTGGCACAGAAACAGGCTGGAAATCTCACTTGCCCTTGAGGGCTGAGTGGCTGGGGAAGGGTCCCCATGTGCTCCAGAACCACACACAGAAGCCTCACGGGGAGCTCAGCACATGGGGACTCCCCAAAAAGGCCGTTTTAATGGCCACAGAACAGCACTGGAACCTTCCCGGGCCGAATGACGAAGGTAGGAGTTCTCAGAGGAGCTTGTACTGGTTCCCCACACAGCACTTCAACCTACTCCTGAATTTCTAAGCCCTAGCACTGCATAGTTGTGAGCTTGGTGCCTCAAACGAACCTGATGAGCCCCTCTGTAAGAAATGCAATACACATAGGAAAATAACAGCTCATGCATGAAAGTGTTCCTGCTCTAATTTTCTGTTTGAAAAAATAAAACAAATCCTTAGCCCTTCTTTGTGTTTTTGAAGAAATTATCTGACAAAAAGAAGGAAAAGAAATTTTTTCTAAAGATTTATAAAGTGCAAAAAGTGAGGAATATTTGACACGCTGCCTAAAGCCGAGATGAAAACATATAATATTTTGAAAACATGTAATTGAACAGGACTGGATATTTCCATAGGAATCCATACAGAAAGAAAAAAAAATTAAAATGTTCTCAGCAAGATAACTTAAACCCAGAGCAATGCGTTCCCTCCAAGTAATACTTCTGCAGATACGATGATTTAATGGAGACCCTCAAAATCTCCGTAACAGAAAAGCAGGAAAACCTGATGAATTCAATTGCACTACATTGCCCTGCCAGAATTATAAAGTGAAAATGTTAACTCAACCTACAAGGCCTTCTTACTGTTTAACATCATCTCAGAAGTAATTTCAAAATCTCTAGCATCCTTATTTCATGAAAACAAGTCCATCTGTTTCCCTCCGGTGGAGGTTTGCTGGGCTGGAAACCCAGGCTATAGGAACTCAGGCACTGGTGTATTTACAGGGAACAGTCACGAGGTAGCAGCACAAAGCATTTGTCTAAAGGATTTCTTAGAGATGCTACAGAGGTTCAGGCGATGCCATCAGTCACCAGCAGACTGCTGTGAGTGTGGAGGGAACGTAACTTCCCGCAGGTGGGTTCAAAATCCCAATAAAAACACTGGGCTTGCTGGATTTACTGCGGACGTGGGAGACATGTTATATGAGCCAGCACCAGGGCACTATAAGAGCAGGGAACAGAATGTCTGGTGGGGTCGTGGAAGGGAACCTTCTGTCTGGCAATGTGTCAGGGTACAAATTGGCTGCTCAGTTCCTGACCAGACCTGCTCCCAAACAAGAAATAATGATTTCCCCACTTCCCCCTTTCAGAGCACTACTTAAAAGAAGTAAAAAGAAGGATGTATACGGATTCTCCATGTTGCATCGTATGTACAGTATGATGGAACATGTATGCACGTGCAGTAATTTGGAATTCTTGAAAGTAATTGAATCCGTATTCTAGAAAATAAATGTGATTGATCAATATGTCAAGAAAGAGAACAGAGTTAATCTCGAGCTCTTATGAGCAAAAGGAGAACTCACAGAGGTGAACTGAGACCTTCAGTGTAATTGTAGCTGAACATTCAAAGATTCTTCAACTTCAGTTTTTCAATTTGAAGCTGATTCAAATTTTTCGTCTTAATCTCCCAATCACATTTTTGTAGAGGAATTTCAGTTTTCCAGATCCCAGTGAGCCTGCTTTTCACCTAGTTGCTTCTGTGGGACTTGTATTTGTTGTACATCCACATCTTACATGATGGCTCAGAATAAAAGATTCAATAGCTGCAGTTTAGAAAACGGTACCCACTTTTCTCACCCCTTGCTCTCACCATCAGTCCACTTCCAGAGAGTTTGGTATAATTTACTCAATTAAAAATACACTTCTGTTAACTGGCATTGTCTGTGCAGATGCCACAGGTGCTCCCAATTATGTCATCATCCCCATCATCAGAAAACATTTGAAACTGTTGAATTAAATCTCTCTAGTATAGGGATCACTCTTTGAGTGCTCTTTCCAAGTGCTTATTTTTTTCTTATTACAGTGCAGACAATTTTGCACAGGTAATGCAGCCCAATCCTCACGCTGCCCACGCCATCCTCTGCTGCTGTCACCCTTCCTCCAGCCTTCCAGTCCCCAGTGCATCAAGCAAGCTACGAGTCCTTGTTTCAGGATCCTTTACGATTTTCTCCCCATTTTACTTGTAATTGTACCTCTGCTAAGCCTTCATTGACTTCTCTTTGTTAATGATGACAGCTTTTATTACCCAGTTGCTAAATTTTGAAAGGAGTACCCTCACCTTTTCTTGTCATACCTGTCAGAAATGCCCTGCAAACATCTGCAAAGTTGTGTCACCATCCTCCTTAAAACTCAGCTTTAACACGATGCCTACACAAAGCCAGACAAATGCATGGCAATTAAGCACCACGGTACTGACTGTAAGACTGCCCACATTGCTAACCCATATCACCACATTTTTAATTAACATTACCACTGCTCTTTCTTCTCTTTGCTTTATGTAGCTTGTAAAAATCGTATTTTTATTCTGCCTATGTGAAATGGACGTAGCAGATATCTAGTTCCCTTGCTATCTTAAGCGAGTAAGTTGTTAAAGTAAGCTATTTGAAAATAGAGAACTGTGTAATCCCTTCCAGATGTATAAAATGTATTTTGCAAGGGTAAGAAAACTAATGCACCAAATTGGCACAGTGACAGAAAGAAAACCCACTAACTGGGAAGGATGATGAAGGAGTAAAGGGAAGAAACCAAAATTCAGAGCACTGATTACTTCCCTATAAATTTGGATAAAACCTGGTGGTATCGGTGTAATATTCTTTTTTTTTTATCGGAAAGGCTGCACAGGATGCATTTCAGCCATCTGTGTTCAATCCATCTCAACTTAGAACAGCCTCTGTGCCACTTCTGTCAAACTTTGGTGATGTAGCAAGACGCCAAGGAGCGCAGAATGGTGGATGGTAGCGCATCCTCTGAGGTCTTTGACTCTGATTATCTTTCAGCAGTCACTGGCAGATACGCTTCAAATTAAAACAACTGACTAAATCTTCCTAGGAACTCATTTTAATTACTTCCTTATTCCCATTTTGTACGTGTATTTCTACTCCTCTAAGGGAAAGTCAATCTACTACCATCAGTCAGTAGCCGTATACAAAAATGAGAAAACATATGGTACTCTAAACAATAAAACTAACAAAGCTTGCTTTGCCTCAGATTTGTTTCCTATTTCTGTATGGCTTAAGCCCATTTAACTCTCCCACGTCATCCATGCCAAAGCCATCCCCAAATTCCCTCATAACATCTCCCTTCCTGCAAAACTCATCAGTCTCTGAGCAGCGCAGGTGGGACTTCCTGCTGTGTGTGTGATGGCAGCAGGCCAAGCAGCCAGGGAGCTGCGGAGCCCTTCCCTTGAGTCTTTGTTTTCAACTCATCTGTCAATCTTATCACAAAACACATAGGAATCACAGCCCCTGTGGATGCTGGCTTACAGGCTCAACAGGTCTGAAAGGGAGACTGGCAAACAACTTGTATTGCTTTTGGTAAAAACGCTTCCAGTGTTGCTCAACGCAAGACAGGAACATAGTTCTTGATCAACAGAATTCCTTCCTGTGGGTTTGTTCATTTCAAAATTAGGAAAAATTATTTTGAAGCCCTTAAAGTGTAGATGTTAAAGCTCTTCCCTGCTCTGTGGCCACTGTGAAAAAAACAGCACTTCTCCATCTAACAAGACACTGGGACAGCACGTGCATAAGCACTTTCAGTTCTTTGCCACTGGATGTGACCTCCTCTCATTCATTTCCTTGATGCTCAGATGCACTGCTAAGGGCAGCTGCAATTAATTCATATCTGCACATTCAGAAAGCACTGCAGCCAAGAATGAGAGGTCTGATACAAAGCTCTACTAAATGAGAACTATATATGCACTGCAAAGAGAACAGTAAAAGCCACTTAGCCATGGATTAATACATAATGAATAACTGACAATTATTTCAGTATAGTGTTCCTGACCTGCTTCAACACTTCCTTTCTCTCTAATCTGTATTTTTTTTTAGAAAGTTTTGCACTTGATTTCTTAACCATGCAGGCACTTACCCATTTGTATTTTTATTATATTTGTATAATAATTATCACTTCCCCCTGTGATGGAAGCGCAAATGATGGGTTCATTTTTTTTCTTTTTCAAATGATGAGAATGCAAGCTATGTGACTTTGGGCTCAGCAGAGCTCAACACATCTCACGGACCTTTACTCTGATAAGGCTTACTATGAATGAGAGAATTCAGCCAAGTGTGGTAGGTGTAATTAAAATGGTGTTATGCTCCTGATCCACAGGCAGATAAATTCTATAAGCATTAAATTGCATTGGTTTGTTAAAAAAAAAAACACAAAAAAACTGGCTGTTCATTTCCTTATAAAAAACTACATCAACTTAGAGACTGTGAAACTATAAATCTGAAAGGAATTACAGCAGTTCATGAGTTCCTCAGAATAAACACAGACCTATGTGCTTCCTGACCAAGAGAATGAACACTTCATGCAGAGCACAGTGAACCAGTTTAATAACAATTACAAGTCAAAGGAATCTACATGCCCAGATTGCTGACTGGTTACGTGTTAATCCACTTTCTTTCATCCATTGTGTAAACTTCTTAATGGAAAAACACAGAGGTTTTCTGGGTAGGAAGGTCACAGGTTTAAAGTGAAATGTTATCTATGCCATTTTTTTATTTATCATTCATTGAAACAAATTAGATTAAGTGAAAACAAGCCCTGCATCAAATGTCATGATGCGGGCAGCTCTTCTGCTTGCTCTGGTTTTAAATAAAATTTCTGGCTATTTTCCTTGTGTATTAATGGCAATATTTCACCATCGTTAATCACAGTATGTTCCACATGCAGTATTATAAATCAAGAACCCTGTTCGCATGTCACATGGGCTTGCAAGTTCAAACAGACTGGCTTTTTTGGAACAGTTCCTCTTTATCACGTTTATCAGTCCACAAAAATCAGAGTAAAAAGTCATCTGTTACAATCTTGTCTAACAAAATATTAACACATACTCTTTCACAGACAGCTGCAATTACTCACAGGGCTGTAGAGATAATGGGAAGAAACTAACTGAAATGACTTGACACAAGTAAGCAAATTCTTAAATTAAAATCAGATAAAAGTCAGATAAAATGGCACCAGACTTTAAGCTGAAGCCATGCAAAGGGTTTTTATTTAATGGGAATGCCTTCATTCTGAAAAAACGTTAGCTTGTACTGAGGAGCATCCTTCTCTCATGTACTTAAGAATATTTATGATAAAGTGAATAATATTTATTGCATGACCTTTTCCTGAGATTATTTATGGTTAGTAGGAGGAATAATATAGAATGAAGATTGACTAAGATTACATAAATAAGATTAAAATTTAGGAAAATGAGGCTGAGAGGGCTGAGGAGCTGTAGAAGCTCAGATATGGAAGAGAAGCAGATGGACATTTTCTAGAGGAAATCTGTTTATTAAGTCTTGTGCCCTAGAGAAGAGAGTTGGGAACAAACAAATGGATTTGAGAAAAGAGCCTGTCTGTACGTGCCCAGGCTGTCTTAATTGTAGCTGTGGTGGCATATGACATTCAGAGTATGGGAAGATATGACATTTCCTAGGAGATCAAGTGATCTGTGGCTGGGACAGCAGCGCGTGAGAACGGGAGAGAGGGCAGAACAGGATGCTGAGAATAGATAGGAGAATGAAGGCAGAAGAGGACAGGAGCACAACTTAGGAAGCAGGGTGCAATGAGAAGGATGAGGAGGCATAGACCTTCCTTCCGTTTCATTGCCTGGCTGCAAATCACTGCATTTTTTTTTTCATTCATCTTCCAAACAAAATCATCAATTACCTCTTTATGTATAATGTCAACAGTTCTTGAGGGACTTGTCTAAAGCAGTCCTCTATTCCCTGTTACTTTGGTTCCTAAAGTTTCAGTTGCTAACAATACAGCAAGAAGCACAGAGCTTTCCAGCTTAGTAATGGAACACAATTACAATATTTCTCACTTCCAAACAAAGTGATAACTCTCGCAATTTTTTATATCTTTCATGAAAATGAGAACATTAGCAGGTACTTAACGTTGAAATTTGAATGCCTACTTTGCCCTTTTTCCTATTGTGAATTTTTCATAGAAGCGTCCAATCTTGGAGGGAGCCTATCCTTCCTTCCCATTTATCCATCTCCTGGCAGATATCTGTCATTTCCTTAAGTATGCCATCTATTACTGGGCTTTTAGAAATCTTTCCTGCAGATTTGTGTTTTTATTTCACTGCGTCTTTCCAAGATTCTTGTAGAGCACCAGTAAGTGCTTGTTTACATGTGAAGTTATTTATGGACAGGAAAAAAGCATTTGCTTCTTTCAGGAATGTTTCCGTGCAGTGTTAAACCCAAAGCAACACTATATTCTCAAGGCATTCAGAGAAAGTTAGAATAAGTGGTGAGATGCTTTGGGGAAAAGCATCTTGGTCTCATTTGGAATTAGGCTACACTGATAATCATCTTTTCCTTCTTATCTACATAGTTAGGAGACATCCAAACCCCCAGTGAGCCATCTCTGGAAAATATATTTCGACAGTCTTTTGAAGAGAGTATAGAAGGACAAAATGCAGAGCATTCACATTTTCCAGAGAGCAACTTGTTGCTTTGAACTCCACCTGACACTGCCAACTTATTTTTAAAATTGTTGACCACGAAGTATCACGCAGACACTGTAAGGCTACTCATGAAAACGTTTTTGTGACTATTCTGAAGTTAACACCTTCCATATGTAGAGGAAGACATGAGGCTATCTGTGCAGTACTTGCCCAATTTGTTCACCTGAAAGCTATTCAATCCTGTAGGGTCTATGAGACTCTTTCAGATTATCCACGTTACTGCTTATGTTTTATTCCAACTCCCAGAATAATGGAAGGAAGTTGTCAGCACGCAGCCCCTACTTCTCATAGAAGTTAGCACAGTCCTGCGTAAGTAAATTGGGTAACTTAGTAAGGCTATTTAAGTAATGTAGTCCTTAATATGAATAGATGTGAGCATATATTCACATTTTATACGAAAGCATGGTCAAAACTTAGCTCAACATTTTTGTGTTTTCTCCAACTAGAAGGCAGTATGGATACCAACATATAGCTCCCATCAACAGGGGAAACAAAAACAAAGACAAAAACATCTCCCAGGGAACACAATATGGAGAGAAACTCAGTTCCCCTTGGCTTATTCTTCAAGTCCAAGGAATAGATGTTCTGGTTACACTGATCAGGCTTAGAGCGACAAAGCTACTGGTTTGGCTGCCTTAAATTTACAAGTCAAAGTTCTTAATTCCTCCCTGTATTGAAGGTGTGTCTAAGCCCAAGGTAAGGTGAGTGCCAACCTCTGGCTGAGCAGTGCTCAGCTGTCACCCTGAGCTTGCTGTGAATGCTGGAAATGGGAAGCAGCACAATGCCACAATCATGGATTTAGTGTGAAAAGTAATATTTAAATCATTCCCATTCTTGCTGCAATCATTAACATAAAATCAATTTATGTTGTGACATTTTCAGTTCTCATTATGATCTCTGTCACAAGAGGGAGATTTTTAATCCTCTGTGAAGTCTGTAAGAGACAGCAGAATAATATGCACTTAAATGCATTATACATTTTCTAATACAATCTTTTCATGGTTCTTCAGTCTGACTGTCTGGTCACTCCCATTATTTGGCTGCCTTGGTAATCTGAGAGGAACAGGTGGAATGGTAAGTAAGCAAAATACAGAATCTTTTAAAGGTTAATTTCACACTGCAAATGATTCTTTTATGGGTTATATACACTGTGTGTCCGTATTCTGCAATCCAGAAAAAAAAAAAAACCTAGGAAGAAAAATAAGTGGTAGATTATGGCTGTTCTCATGACAGTGATAAAAATAATTGGGAAGGGAGTATGATGGCCGTGCAATGAGTACAAATTTTATTTTGCCAATAGTTCTCGCGTATTTATGTTGTGTTAAACAATTTATTCTTTATGGAGGTGTGGGGAGCTTTATTTGCCCTTCACCCTTAAAAGGTCTGAGAGCCTCAGAAGCAGAATTATTTTGAAGCTAAAAGAGTATTACAACCCAATGCGAATCCCCTCCTGCTGCTGTGATATATTTTTTCCCCGTATCGAACTGAAAAAGTAATGAAAAGTGAACTCAGAACTGAGTACTCTGTAAAATAAGTGGCAGGTAATCCTCTTCTCGTCATTGTTTTCAACCGTGGCATTAACGGCAAAGCGACCCAAGGTCGTGTGAGAAAAGAGGGGACTGTAAATGCTGAGAAAAGCCAGGAGAAGCAGAATATCCACTCAAAGGAGTATGCAGAACTGGGAATACAACTTGTCATCTGAGCGTATTGCATTAAACCAGAGAATCTCCTTTTGATGGCTGCCCTGCCATTACTTTTCAGTAACCAGGCACAAGAATTCTCCCAGCAAATGGGATGGAAGGACAGCTCCTGGGACAACTTCAGCATCAGTAGCAGAAACATTCTTTTAAGGGCTGGACAAAGAGTAACAAAATCACAGAGTGATAATGTGACTCCACAATTAACTCAAGGGTGTACAGAAATAATGGAACAGCACCATAGGTATCAGAGGAATTAGTCAAAAATAAGAGTATGCAAGTGAAAATACAGGGTGAAGATGCAAAACTGACCACACAGAGCCTGCACTATAAGAAAATTCTTAGGAGCAAGAGATGTGTGGATGGGAGAAAACTTTTTAATGGGAATTTAGAAAAGTCCTGCTAAGCAAAGAGCACTGCTTTCCAAGAGCACATGCATAGGAAGGCTTAAAGAAAGAGGAAAAAAAGACAAGCAACACACAGAGAAGCCACTCACTGTTCCACACAAAAATGGCAATAATCTGTATTGCTTTGTAGCCCCCAAAGCAATAAAGAGCTGCTAAAATTAATTGAACACTGAAGGGAGGCTGAAGCGTTTAATCAATCACCAGCGCTGTTTGTTGCCACTACACCATGCACAGAGATCACAATATAGAAATCCAAATTACAAAGCAAGGCTTTTGTAATGTAGAGACACTGTTAGTCAGTTTTTGGGTATCTGGTTTCGGGTACTGAGGACCCACTTCATCATAATATCTGAGATCTGCTAAGAAGTTCGCTTCATGCTGACCATTCTCCTCAGTTGCAGGCGCTCAGCACTTCTGCAAATGAGGTCTCGGAGTTTCAGATCAGGTACCTGGAAAATTAAAAGATGCAGCTCGTGGTCCTGCGTGAAAAATCTTGCTCAGCAAGATGGGAAGCGTTACAAAGGAAATCAGTGCACCAGAATTCATTTCTCCAGGGCAGCACACATCAGCTGCTCTGTCTCTATGTGACTTTTTTTCCCCTCCCTATATTTTCTTCTCCTGTTGCCATTTGCTGCCTTTTGTGCTCTGCAGCATTGGAGAAGTACAATATAACTGTTGTCTCCTCTACTGTGCAACCTGACATAAGGCCAAAGCAGGTACATTCTGTACCGAGTAAGAAAAGGATGCTGTCAACTAAACGGTAGACAAGCATGCAATTAAAAACTATATCATTTTGCATACAGAAAAGTGGCTGATTTAATCCTGTCTCAGCAAACTCTCTCCCTTTCAGGTGTACTTTGAAAATCAAACAATTACTTGAGAATGATTTCAATTATCAAGGGTTTTCAGAACACGTTCAGGAAGCTTCAAAAGATACTTTTCTTGAAAAGCGTGAGAACATGTTCTTGCATAATCCCCAGGCTGGTGACATTCAGGTGTGAGATGAGAAAACAGCAATAAAAAGCTTTGAATTCATGCACAAACCTTGAATTTGTTAATAGCATGTTTGCTCTTACCAACCATTATAACAGTGGTTAACACGTACCTTTAGGGTAGCTAAGGGAACATACCATCGCATTACACGTCGTTCTGACTTTCTAAGATGGCTGTTTACAGAATCCTAAATATATACACTAGCAATGGGAAGTGTCACACCTCCTGTGATTTGGTGTGAAATGAACTGTTTTCAAATCCTCTTCTTTCAGAGCTGGCTTTATTTCTATTGAAAGGAAGACGCCATCTGACTACGAGTACTCCAGGACAGGGCCTCCACTGATATAAATCAGTACTGACTTTAATGGAGCTATGTGGATTTACAGCAGGCAGAAATCTTCACCGACTGATTGTCCAGAGAGCATTAAAGCCACTGACAACCTTACCATCTGGAGAATTCCACTGAAAATAGGCATTCCCTACAAATTCCGTCCGATTTTGGGTGCCTGCCTGTATAGATGTACACATCACTAATATTCTGAAATGCAAAGTCTATTTGAAGTAACATAATCAGAGAAATACAAAGAAAATATTCCTATTAATATTAATTTCCTTTCATAATGTGGTCAAGCGTGATTTCTAAGACGCAGAAGGGAGAATCATCACTGCAGCTTTTTGGAACTGATTGCCACGTACTTCAACAGAGAGCAGCAAGTGCTATTTCAGGAGTAATTTGCATCACATGTGGTTGATGCAGGGGCTGGCTCTGTCTCCTTGCTATGGAAGGACAGACTGTCACAATACTGACAGTGCACCGAGCAACTGTGAGCTCTCCTTGGGATATTCCAGTTCAGAAGAAGAGAAACAGAGATCTGCTTTCATGCCCTCTTGCTGGAGCTGGATCCTGCTGGCCCTTCTGGCCTGCTGGCAAGGGAGAGGACATGAAGGAATAAAAGAACAGGAGATGGCCATACCAGATTCACTGAGCACAATGCTTTGTGTCTGATGATGGATAACAGCTGGTGCCCACTGCTGCTAAGAGAACACACAGCTGTGCCACTCAACAACATTCCTGCAACTTCCCATGATTTGTTGCTACTTAAAACAGAGATGAATTAAAAATGTGAACAGGAGGCTAAAATGCAGATGTAATGATGAAGTGCCTCTGAAATATCCCAGCAATGAGAAGCCTTCAGGAGCAAGCAGAATTACATACGAGCAAAATCACTGCTAACAGAAAATTACTGATATCGTGGGAAGATGCTACACTCCCGAGGAGGAGGATGACTACTGTTATTACTGTTATTATTATTATTTGGCATACAGTTTGTGTGCTGGAAAATGGAGATTTGAGATGATCAAAGTGATTCACAAATTGAGATCGACAAGCTGAAGCACCGAAATGTTGAAATTAAGCATGTTCATTTCAAAGTGATGTCTCTGTTTCAAAACTGTCAGATTTCATTTTTAAAGAGTTTTTTTTAAAAGGTCTTTTGCTTTACCAAGAAGCATTACATCCTCAAATCCCATCTTGCCAGTGTGGTCAGTAAGCTGAAAAATCAATTATTTGCACAGTACTGATTTGGGGGATAAAGGCCAGAGGAGAAGACTAGCATATACATAAGTCAGGGTGGAATCAAATGGAGAGGAAAAGGGAATACACAAGGAACTTATCCATAGCACTGGTAGCCTTACAGATGGCTGACTGCTACTCCTAATTTAGATTTAGAGACTCATGGGGAAAGAGAGAAGAAACTTTGCTGAAAGTGGGAAAGCTGGCAAGCATCACAGCCACGTACAGAACCCAAGTACTCTGACTTGGCAGGAGGGCAGATGGTCTCTGCACAGGGCATTAGCACTTCTCAGCAGAAGACAGCCATTCAAATAAGTGACAGAGAGAAGGGGAGATGCTGGCCTCCAAAATCTGCACAGAAATTATAACCATGTGCTTGACACAGAGCCCCTGAAGCAAGGGAGGTGTCGGCACAAAGAAAAGGCCTGAGCAGAAAGCAGGGAGGAGTCTTCTGCCAGTTCAACTGAAACTTCCCTCTAGAGAGGAGAGCAATTATTGTTTTGGAAGGAGTCTGAGTCCAAAAATTAAAGGAAGGTTTATCTACTAGAGCTTTCCTGAAGTACGTTATACAAGTCATAGAAACTGTGTGCATTTTGTTTACCTGGGCATAAAATTGAATGCGAAATTGAATCAATTAACAGCAGCAAAACACTCAGACAGAGGGCTTTGGATGACACTGTTAAAGTGCCCACCACAGGCATGTTGGTTAGTATTTAATGGCAGTTTGAGGAGCTGGAATGAGAACATATTCAAGTACCTACACTGGGCTTACATATATTAAATTTACATAGATTATCTGAGAACAGAGTAACACGAAGGTGCAAGCACTAATGGAATTTGTTGAGGACTTTTATATCTAGGACAAATGGCATCTTTCCATCCTAATTTCTGTATCCAAAACAAATAATTTTGCAGAGATTTGCATGTTGCTAATACTAAAAGACATTTTTTAACAACACAAATTATATCTCACTTAGATTTCAGTTGTGACTATCCTTGTGCCTTACCAATCTGTGTAGGCACTTGTAGATTGCTTATCATTGTCTCATCAGTGCCACTCTTTATCCTTGCTATAATGCCTGGAATATGCACTCAAAACACTTATCTGTGAAATAAAGCAAGTTAAACTTAACTTTGCATCTGAGTATTCAGAAAGAAGAAGAGAAGTCATTTGTAGAAGCCCAGGGCATTCTGTTCTATTAAAATAAAATTTCCTAAAAGTACATAATATTGTAACAGCTTTGCCCTACAGCATTAAGACCAGCATTTTCAACAGAATGTGTACACCTGTGTAGTTCCTTTGTAATCATCAGTCTAAATTCAAGACTTCCTTTATAGCCTGTCTAACAGCCTACTCATAAAACCAACTGGTTGGCTGGATTTCTTCTGGCTACTTTTTTCTCCTCTTATTCACTGTGACCTAGAGCTAAGGACATTTTTTACACTGCAGACCCACAGAAAAGACTCTCATAATCTTGTTAAAGGCTAGCATACTTGACTTGCAATACAAAATCTTGCATTTGTCTCCTCTGGGAAATAAACCCTTTTAAAGAGGCTTTGGATTTCTAAAATGACTTAAACAAATACAATGGCCACACCAACAGAAGACAATCAGTTTTCTACTTCTCACAAAAATGTCTACAGTGAGGAGTTTGAATTTTATGTGCCCTTGTACAACTACAGCTTTATTTTTTATTGCTAACGTGTTCTCAAGGGAAGCCAATTTCTCTTTCAAGTATCAGTAACTTTAGTAAGTTAGAGCATCCCATTTCCAGAGAAAGGTTTACTTTACCTCATCATCGAAACCCTGCTGTGGAATACAATCTGTTTTCAGAAGAGCAAAGAGGTGAAGGACAAAAACAAATGGCAATTACTCTAAAACTGTGAAGAGCTTGGAGATGGTGTTCTCTCACATCTGAATTAGGCTAAGAAAATATACTTGCCAAAATGTTGCCAGTGAAAATGCACTATCACATGACCATGCTGCAATTTGTCTTGGTGTCATCTGGAATGTGGGACTGTCTATGTGGAGGCCTGTCATGAGTGGTGCCCCCGGAGATCTGTCTTGGGACCAATGCTCTTCAACATCTTTATCAACAACATAGACAGTAGGATCAAGTGCACCCTCAGTAAGTTTGCCGAGGACACTGAACTGAGTGTTGCGTCAACTGAGCAGCTGACACAAAAGAAGCAAGGAATGCCATCCAGAGGGACCCGGACATGCTTGAAAAGTGGGCCCACATTAACCTAATGAGGATCCACAAGGCCAAGTGCAAGGTGTTGCACTTGGGTCAGGGCAATTGGAAATTGTCACCCTCTACTCTGCCCTCACGAGGCCCCATGTGGAGTACTGCATCCAGCTCTGGTGCCCCCAGCACAAGAAAGATGCGGAACTGTTGGCTGAAGCAACCCGGCCTGTGGCAAGGCCCCTTCCAACCTAAGCCATCCTATGATTCTATTACAAAGGGATTATTTACAAAATTAACATCCAAATATTTACAAATATAATCACACCTTGTGTCATCTACTGATAAAAATCATCCCCGGTCAAGCAGCCAAACAGAAATGTATTTGAAGACTGGTAGATCTTTGCCATAAAATATGCTCTTTATAGGAAATTAAATGCAGTAGCCACTCTGTGGCCCGTTCAGAGCACAACACAGAAGAGCGGACTGGCTTAAAATATAAGATACTTTAATGTAATCTAGTTTCCCAAGGTCAGAAGGAGGAGCTTGTTTCTGAACCCTTGTTCTTAATAGCTGTGTCTTGCAACATGAAATAGCACCACCACATATCAGCAGGTTCTCAATTTCTTTTGAAATGCAAAGACCTGCCAATGAATCTGCTTCTCAGAAGCTTAATATATTGTTTTCACTTGCATCTTCTTTATTGTCACTCTTTTATGCCTATACTTCAATTGCACACAGCATCTTTCCTTTATTGAGGGCTGCAGTTAATCAGCTGGTCCCATAAAGCACCACATAAATTCTGCTTTATGAATTCTGTGTCACAAGAATGTGGCCAAATGCCTGGTGCCCTGAGATTCTGCAGTAACACATCACCTTTGTACAGGCTTGCAAAACTCATGGAAATTACAGCAGCCCAAGAACAGAAACTCCTCAATCACCTTCGCTATGGTAGTGCTGGTAATGAAAAAATATAATCTAGTGATGGTTTACAGACAGATCTTAAATTCAGTATGAAAATGAGCCTGGGTACACAAATGGATAGATGCTTGCAAGGTTGCTTTTGCAACAGAAGAACCTCGACAATGTGAAATGCTGCCATGAGCTCACATTTTCCAAATCTCACACAAATCTCTTCCCTTTGTCAAATCTGTCACTCATTTACACCCTAAACTATACGACTAAAAAGCATCTATAAAGTTATGTGCAAATACAGATTTTTTTTGATTTAATGCATACTAAAAGAATTGCCTTCAAGCTATCTTTACCCTATCATTTAAATACCTATGTCAGGCGAACGCCTTCTCTAAAGTAGGTGCAATGGATCTTTTCAACAGTGCAGTAAAGTTAACTTTGGGGAGATGGGATTTTTTACTTTGTTACTGTACCATGCACAAAGAAGTCAGTGATAGAAGATGCTTAGCTCTAGACTGAGGTAGAGAAAGTAATAAAAAGCCCTTCCAAAACACAAAGTGTCAGGTGTTTCAGAACTGACTGTGAGTGCACTTTGTGAAATGCGTTTGCTGGGAAATCAGTTAGTAAGGATGAGATTTGAAAGCATCCTGGAGGATGCTCCATCTTCATCCATACCCATTAATACACAGCTGTGGTTTGTAAGCACCGGTCTGAAAAGTCACATGAAATGGAAGTTTCTGTATTCTCAGTTAAAGCTTTGGTAATAAAGTTTCCTGTTAGTCTATGAGAAATACTGAGTCGTCTTAGTTCCTCTGCAAGACAAACTATTCCTATCACTGATCATCTCAGTGCTCACGCTGTCTATTCCAGCCTGAACTCAACTCTGACGAACTTTGCTCACCCAAATCTACAAGAGACTCCAGATGAGGTCTTACCAGCGCCCTGTAAAACATTACCAATATTTCTGGAAACACCTCTGCTGACATACCTAAGGATTACACAAGCCTTTTTCACACCTACACATGAAACTGTAGTAAATACACGTAGTTATTCTGTGATCAGCTAGAGCATAAGGTCATTCTTTTCCCTTTCGCATTTCTAACCAAAGAGCTCTTAGATTAAAGCAGATGTTCAAATTATTAGGCCCCAAGTGCATAATTACACACTTTGTGCTAATGAACTTCTTTCCGTTTCTACTGCTCCAGTTCTCAAGGACATGCAATTGAAAATACAAAAAGGGAACTTTTTAAAAGAAACATGAAACACCACCTAGTATTGCTGCAATCAACTCGACTTCTTTTCATGAAGATGCAAACTGAACAGATAGCACCTCCTCCCACCTGCTTCTTTATTGAAAACTCTATTTTAATTATTCATTGCATTCTGGGTAACAGCATTCTCAAATGCAGTTACTGTATACGCTATGTAGCAGCCACCATATGTCCTTCCTCCTCATACACTCAAGAAAATCAAAACACTTAAAAATCATATTTGCTAATAAAAATATACTGCGCTTTAAGAAATCTGATTTTTTTTAAAAAACTTCTTGTTTATGGGATTTTACTAAATGAAGGAAAGAGGTTCACGTTTAACCTTTTGTACCAGTCTTCACCTTGTACATTTAAGGTTGTTAAGTGATATTTGTACACTTAAAGCTTCCAGAATGGTAGCGTTAATATGTAAAATTAAAGAGCAGTTCACTGTACACTTCAGAATGCTGTTGAGTTTTGTGCTTTTGGAATTTTCCTCAATTCCTCTGCTCCCTATCAGCAATGTAACTTACAGACGTTTCATCTATGGACACTTCCTTCCTCCAATACTTTTCCAGCTCATCAAGCTCGGAAAGAAAGGACTGCAGACAAGGGATGGCTTTGCGCCATTACCAAGGCTTCTCCCCCTGCACTTTGCATCTTCAGGTTCTTAATTTTTCTAGATGGGATCAGCTATAATTACTGCAAACAAAACTCAAAGGCTCCAAAGCCTCCCCATGACCTCAGTATTTTCCAGGCCCTGACAGCTCGGCACTGTGACTTCTGGAGAGAAGCTGTTCCTGGCATTTCTCAGTTTTCATTGCAGCAGAACATGCCTTAATCAGAAGCCACTTAAGCCCTTTGTGAAAACCACAAAACAGAACAAGGCACCCTCGATATATAACTGTTTTCCTAACCACACTTGAATACCAAGCCATGTCAACAGAACGTGAATTACGCTTGAGAAATAATGAAGTGTTCCTTTTTCACAGTGAGGTACTACAGGTATAAACAACCATTACCAAAATTGCTCAGCAAACCACATTTCAGACAAACATGTGTTTCCTCCCTTGACTTTACAGTATCAAATGAAGCCTCATTTTTGTCTCAAATAAAATGCTCAGAGAACTTCTGAAAAGATCACATATTTTCTCCTTTATTTTCATCTCAGATTTTCCAAGAATATTTACAACCCATTCAAGAACTGAAATCCTAAACCCAAACTGGGATTGTGAAGGATCAACAATATCTATAGCATGCAATTCACTGCCTGAAATGACTGTGACATTTCATTTTACCTAAGTTTCATTTTTTCTGCTGAGAGGGATTGCCTGATAAGGGAGTAGGGTCTGTGCTATAGACCATACTTGCAATTTAGACAATAAGAATCTGCCTGTGTCTGTTAACTCCTACGACCAGAGAAACTGAGAAACAGAAGGAGATGTGAAATTGCCTTCAGACAAGCAAGACTAAGCTAAGACCATAATTTACTAAGTATGAGAATAAAGTGATGCTATTGTATAAAGTATATTCTTATAAAAGAAACTGAAATGTTTTTCCATAAACATACCCTTTTAAACAATCATGACAATCTGGCTCACTTTAGTGGGAACATGTTGTTATTACCTGAGGAGCTGGACTAGATGACATCTAAAGGTCCCTTCCAACTCAAATGATTCTATAATTAGAAAATTGTAATTAAAACTAAGTTAGAAAATCATCAGACAAATTAAAAAGATCTCTCGGACAGATCAGCCACTTTCAATGCTACTGTTAATTAGAAGTATTACAAAGGCATATCTGAAAACTTGCAGGGAACCAATGCTTTGCAGTTCAGCTCTGTAGACCTGACTGTCCATGCCATCCCTAGATCTCCAGCTGCTGGGCACCTTCAGGTGTTACACTGCAATTTGGAGTGACTGATTCCAGACTTCAGAGTTCTAGCGTGCAACCCAAGAATAATGCATAGATACATGAATGTTCTAACACTTGGGACACAAAGGTCTCATGTTGGTTGCCTGGAAGCTCCTCTAATACTGACATCTATTTCCTGCGTGGTGGAGTATTTAAATCTTTTCTCTGTGGACGACAGACTCTGTTGTAACAGAGATGAACTTGATCCAAATCATTCAAAACTTAATAACTTGCAAATGCAGATCCTGCTTCTCATTTCAGTCTATCCCATAATGGTTGCTTTAGCAGAAAGCAGAATATATATTTTTGATTTACACACAGTCCATTAAACTGAATTACAAAAAATTCAATTCTTCAGAGGAAAAAGAATGGACAGATTTCACTTTTGGGACAGCGAAAGCCATAAATATGTAAGCTTATATGTATTTGGAATGAAGTGATGATATTTCACATATCTCCCTTCTGCACTAGCAAACAAGAATTAGAAACAGAAAAACTCAGAGCTAATTTGACACAACGCTGAGAAGTGCATAGCAAGTAATGAACTCTCAGGAGCAATCAACAAGGCTCAGGCCTACATTTGTTTATACTGCGATAGATTCAGAGTAACTTCACCAAAGGCAACCAAATCAATAGCACTGACAGAACTTGTCCAGATTTACATTGTAGTAACCAAAGATGGAACGTAGCCCTTAAAGCGGCAACGGGAAAACAAAACAGAAAAAGATGTACTTGGAATCTGAAAAGTCTTATTTTCTGTATTTTACTGAAAATATTTTTTGTTTTATTAGGGAAGTTTTACCTTAAACCTGCAGTGGTAAGCACTATGTATTTTTTTTTAACTGTTAGGTTTCTAGAGATTTTACAGACTTTAAATATTTGGGAATGCCTCCCAAAATGCAGAAATCAATATTTTTGAGAAAAAAAAAAAAGACATGGAACCAGTCTTGTTTGTGATGAGGGAGATTTGGATGCTCTACTTATCATTATCAGTGCACAAACACCTGCTGTTCCTATATGGTGTTTCTATTAAAAGAGTGATCAACTCCAATAGTTTTCTGTTGGCAACCTAATACCACATGACTTCTTGTCTGAAAATTGTTACTTGCTGGTGCTAGGTGTTCGCTGTGCTCTCATTTTCTAACCTTTATTGTAAAAATAAAATTATTAGCCATTTCAGCATTTTGCTTAGTAAGTGTTCACAAAACTGATTACTCTGAGCTAAGCATGCTTTTATTGTGACACAGCAGGTTTTGTACCTCAGTGGCAGACTTCAAGAGGCTTCTTAAAACACTGCTGTTTTTAGTATAATTACATCATAGCACAGTTACTTTTATGCAGTTGCTGTCTCCCAGCGTGGCCTGGGATCAATCTTTATTCAGCAACAATGAAGAGTTACATCTCATGTCCTTGTTCAACCTCAACAAGTTATGAAAGGAATTCTGGCACAACGTTACTCTACTGGCATGTTACCTTGTTAAAGAGATGCGTTTACTGAAAGCACAAATGCTGCTGACAGTGGTGTTGCTACGACGGCCAACGTCTGTTTCAGCAAGTACTGAAAGAAGCAAAGTGAACAATACCCTGCTTCTCATGCACTGCTTCCTCCTTTCTGTCTCACCCCCAGCTGTTCTGATGCTGCTTTTACCTCTAAAGAGGTTGTCCATTATATTTTGGAGGCTGCTGTAATTTGATCAAATCCATGGAAGATGATGCTGTAGAAGTGACAGCAAGTCAATGGATGGCACTGTTTCTAACTTGTTACCTGTCTGGGGCCTGGCGTGATCAATGTTTCTGTGCTGAGTTCCAAAACCTGAGAGCCAGACCAAAATGTAAAACAGCTCCCACAGGGGCAATTCTTTCACCACTTCAAGTTCACGTCAAAGCAAGCTTCATATATACACCTAGGAGATTTGTGTATGATGATAGAAAGTATTAAAAATATTTTAACTTATTCTCTTTGGTAAAGTATTTATCATCTAGTGGGGAAAAAAAGCATTCAGTTACAGAACCCTGTAGCGACCTGGGTTGAAGAAGACCTTCAGGACCAAATCCAAGATTATCATATGTTTAAACATCAGTTAACACCTCAAGCCTAACAAAATGTTTGGGGCAAGTAATGTTGTGGAACACAGCTATTTTGAGAAGTGCAGCGTCTGAAAAAAATGCATTTCTATTATATAAGTACTTTGCACATATAATTCAAAACAAACATGTAAAGTGAGTGGGGCTTCAAAACCCAAGAGTATTTGCTCCAACTAGAAAGAAACTTTTGATCTCATGTTTGCAAGCCTTTAGTATACTTTCTTTGTGAAGATTTGATCTCTTGTACTACACCATTATGACTGGTCACATCTAGATCCCAAAATACAACATCTAGAAATGTAGAATTGTTTTGTCAGCTGTAGCATTTACAATTGCCGTTGTGTGTAGGCTGATGTCACAGAATCAGAGCTGCAGGGTTGGAAGGAACCCCTACAGATTGAGTCCAACCCCTCTGCTAATGCAGGCTCCCTACAGTAGGTGACTTAGCCTGTCGTTGTTGCGAGCAGGAAAAATAGCACATGAAATCTAAAAATAACTGAAGGAGTTATCTCACAGATACTGTTATCTTCAAATTCAGTCAGACAACCTCATTCAAAGACAATGGATCTACTTACTCGAGCAGCAACTCCTGAGTACAAGTGTTTGCAGTGACAAGACTCAACTCACAGCACAAGTTAGTTTTTGAATTGATAATTAAGTCATTTGTGTTTTATTGAATTTCATATAATGCAAACATCCCAGAAGTGCATGTTTTCAGCTATCACTACAGGAAGAAGCTCAGTTTATCAGAAGTAAATTATTGAGAATACATTCCTAAGACCTGGAAAAACAAATAGGTATAAAATGATGCTTTCATTTCCACTTTAAATCTATGTCTAATACCTTTCTCCTGTTTCTCTTTTCCTGGTGTGACTAATATCTTTTTCTTACTGATGGCACCTTTTCTTACTGATTGCTTTTTTTTTTTTTTAAACCTTTTCTTCCAGTAGAGTTTCACTACTTTGGAATGTAGAAACAAAAGTCCTCTCTTTCTCTCAGAAAAAGGAATTTTTTTAATCTGCTTGAACAGAAAGTGAAAAACATTATTTCAAATCTTTACAGTGAATTCTCATGTAAGCTGGTGATCCTTTCTCCCTGAAAGTATATATGTATCAGCTCGTTTCAAGGCAGAATGGGGCAATCCTTTGCATATAGGAGTATATTGTACCTTTTCCTTCTTTGCTCTTGTTGTTTTCATAGAAATATTAAAGAGGAAGCCTCACAGAGTGACATGGCTTCTAAGTTGATCTATGTGATTTAAGACACCTCTTTCCCTCCCTCAGGAAAGTATCATACTTTTGAGGTGCAAACAGCTGGTCCCAGTGATCTCTCAAGCAAACCTCTTATAAGAGCATCACCAACTTTCTGAGTTACAGTAAAATGACTTCCAGTTAATAGGTCCTTCCTGAGTTATTCTAAGGTTAGCTCTGTATATGAGTGTTTGCATAGAACATGTTCTCCTTTACAAACAGAGAAGGTCTGCAATATGCACCAATCACATAGCAGTGGAATGAAAACGTTCACATTCACATTAATAACTTCCACACAATTTTACTCTGCTTCTCCTTTTTGGCATATTCATTTAACTTTCAGAATATGCACTGGCTAATAAAACTATCCTACAAAAATACAAGTTTCCCCATGAAATATGCATATGTAGAATGTGCAGTCTTCTCCCCCATAAGCTATTGCTTTTCTCTGGTGCACATAAGAGAGACGCATGTGAGATGAAGAAGCAGAACAAAATATCCCCAGCCACCAATGCACTGCTCTTTCTTCTGACCCTAGCAAGAATTTGATTTTCCTGGCTCAGTCTTGAAGCTACTTCGTTTTGCTTCTGAGGGGGGGGATGGTAATAGCCATCCACGGAGAGCAAGGATATCAGTTCTTGCCTGCTTCGCCTTGTCTTTTAATCAAATATTAATTGGGTGCAGCCACTTCACTACTCACAGAAAATATCTATCAGAAATGAAAGAAGTTAATCTTCTGTGCCTCCAGCAAAATAAAGACTTGTGCAAAAAACTTAGAGAAAATAATAATAGTCATTATTATTACTATTTACAGATAGCAGCTAACTCAGTTTTACTTAGGTAAGGTTGTTCCATCACGTTAACAAAGTAGAAGAATGAATTGCAGCATTCTCACCGAAAATTCTGAAGCAAAAAATCACGTCCCACAGAGTTCAGAGCTGATAAACCTGTTCCTCACTAAAATCCAGGACCGGGGCATGTCAATGTCTGGCAAATCCATCGCTGTCTCTGTTTCACATTCTTACCTCGGCTCTGCACTGAAAGTTACTCTTCGGTTTGAGTAAATATTATTTCCCCTTTGTAAAACAGAGAAAAGTACCTCCCAGAGTTAATGAGATACAGTTTTGAAACTCTCTGAAATCTCAGTTTTAGAATACATTTGTCTTACTGTTCCCTGAGTTTGAGACTCAGATAGTTCACTTAGGTATCTACCCAGAAATTCACTACTGGAAGTCTTTTTTCCAAGCCATGAAAGGAAACAAAGGCCTAGCATTGTTAAATCGAACCCAAGAAACCAATTTCAACTCAACCACATTCATGACTCATACTTCACCTTCATAAACTTTAAAATGATGCACTCTCCAGTCATGAAGACTGAATACAAGAAACTTCAAACTGAAATAGTTGC
This sequence comes from Numida meleagris, assembly GCF_002078875.1. Classification (NCBI taxonomy): domain Eukaryota; kingdom Metazoa; phylum Chordata; class Aves; order Galliformes; family Numididae; genus Numida; species Numida meleagris. Next base: position 14,145,624 of record NC_034420.1, read on the forward strand.
TGAAGCTGGATATGTAAGGAAAGACTTAGTTCTAAGACTTGAAGTTCTTTTAGTTGTCAGTCATTCATGCACAAGAAGTCACACAGCTCATTTGGGAAATAAGACTGATTTCTCTGAATGAACTCCATGCACTGAGTATGCTTTTTAATGGGGAATGGAACACAAGACCTTCTCAACCATTACCCCCAACAGGGCTGTTAGACAAATGTTAAGATTCAGAACCTAAACTATACCCGAAACAAGGTAGATTCTTGACTGAGCTTGCCAAGTCCTATTTCTGTAATTAAAAGTGTTCTCTTGGCTCGCTGTAGAAATTTAAACAACAGTCAGTGTAATTGAATATGCTTTCTATTGCCTATTGAACTTCAAATTCCCTTATCAAGACAACAGTGCTCCCTTAGAATTTGCCTTGGGTATTTCTGCACGGTCAAAAAGACCTAATATACAGACAGGGATAAACCCAGTTTGAATTACTGCATCCATTCATGCTCTAGTGGCTCTATAACCCTGATGGCAACAAATCAAAACCGTTCTGTTTGGGTGTACAGCACTCAGCATTTTAGAAAACACAGATAGAGGGCCTAGTCAGAAAGAAACCTGAAATGCTATTGCACTATCACCACCCTGCCTGAGCTACCACACTGCTAGCGCTTGTAACAAACAGGAGTCACACTCTTGTGCAGGAAGCGGACCGAACCACATTACTGCAATTAAGAATTCACCTCTGCCAAGAGATGCCACCTCGGTGCACAATGTTGTCTTTTTGATGAATACACTGCAAAAGAGAGAATCTCTTCCATTGACAGTAGGGTCCAAAGATCTGAAACCACTTGTTTCTTCTGAGAAGCCCTTTGTTAGTGGAAGGGTTTTAGAAGCTTTAGTTGGTGTCAAATGGAGTTGCACTTGATGGGAACTCTAACGCTACTGAATTTTTGAAAGAGCTATCTAAAAACCTCTTTTCAACAGACAAGACTTTGTGTCTTAAATAACTGCTGTCACTAAGGCGCCACTAAGAATTAGCTATCAGCCTTTCTTTTGTTGAAATTATAGCCTCATTCATTCTAAGGCATTAGATAAGAGGACACGTCTGCTCTGAAGGGGTAGCTATCCTCTGTGCAGGTTACAGCTCAACCTTTGCCGCTGGGTAGCTGAGTTGGAAATCAGTGGCTTGCATGAAAGCATACTGTAAAGCTGGGACACTGCTGTGAATAATGAAGCATATCAAGTGTTTAGATAAACCAAAGGAATCTAAAGGGGTTTCAAAAAGAAAGAGAGGAGACATTAAGGCTTGTCTTATTTTCTGAAATCTTCCATTAGTACCCTCACGGAGACCTGCTCTCTACCTCCCAGACAACTGACTTAAAATTCCATTTAAGAAAATAAAGAACACAATTCTGCCATCTCTTCAAAGATTTGGCTTCATGATGGAAAGCTTATATTGTTTTTTTTTTTTTCCACTAAAGATTACTCAGGTGTATTTTCTGCTAGCATTTGGGTTATTTTATTAACGCCTCCGTAATACCAGTCACCATTATAAAAGGAATTCCATTTTTTTTTTAAACATGATTACTAGGCTTGATTTTCATCCTCAGAGCAGAGATGGTTTTGAAGGAGCCTAGGGAGGAGGAAGGAATACAACTCAGACACTGCAGTCAATTGTTACCTCTGAGCACATACACTTAGTTTGCTTTTCTTTGATGCTGCTGCCAGTTTTATTCACAGGCGTATAAAAAAAAGGTCACGACATTTAGAATTACAGTACGTTGGAAATTAAATGTTCCTTTACATTTTTAATTTCTGAAAGTAATTTATTATGGAATAATATTTGAATATGATCGAATGAATGTGTGAAGATTAACGTGAACTGCCTTCAAATTGGAAGTTCACAAGCACATATATTTAACCTTGTTGTATAATAGGCATAAAAAAGTTTATGCAGTAGCTCTAAGAGCTGCATTTCCATTTTGCTGGAAGCATTTGCACTGTAATTCTCCTTAGTACTTTTCCACTGACATATCTGTATGGAGCATGAGGTTTAGCTCTCTATCATTTTCTACTTAAGATTATTCTGTATTTGAATGGCTTGAACTAAATAAGGAGTAGAAATGAAGTCCCAATTGATGACTTTTTTTTAACAAATCTTTGTATAAGAAATCAATCTGCTGAGATTTATACAAATTCAGCAATATTAATGATACAGAGTACTATAAAAGGAAAAGAAAGAAATTTGGGGTCAAGTCTGGAGAAAGCATTAAGACACCAAGTGACCTATGTGCTACCAGGAGCTCCAGACTGGAGGTTTGAGGAAGGGGACATCACTCCAGTGCTGCTGGAACCAGAGTGGCTGTGGGGGACTGAAATGCTCTGCCATCAATTGCCTTCCACCTCTCTGACATCACCTCAGGTACTACTCAGGCCTTATTTCCCCCAAACCAGGTGACACTACTTGCCGAACAAAGAAAGGAATCATCCTAAAGCCATTCTGCAGACAACTTTTTCCACTGGCAATTAGAACTCACAATTCTTGCATAAGCCTCAGGAAAACTGGCCGTCACCAGGCTGGAAAGGGCAGACACACACCATACAAACTCCTCCTTCAGTCCAACCTGCAGCCAGAGGCCCTGCCTGCATCATGGCTCTGTGCCCCCAAACTGCATCAGACTGTTGAGGGCCAAATTCTGGCAAACGTAGGATTTCAGCACCCAGCCCCAGAAAGGAGTAGACACTGACAGAGCAAAAGATTATACTGCTGTTTTTTTCTACCTATACACATATACAGGTGTACACAGTCACTCCCACACCGGTACAAGTGCCTTGCCTATAACAACATAACCAAACTCAAGAGCAGTGAGATAACTCACAATGCAGGATATAACCAGTGTTTTGCTTGGACCATTTCCATGTACATCTAACAGGGATTTCCCTTATTTCCCAGGTGACTGTGCTTCTCCAAGCACTCCCTTCATGCCATGCTGAAATGGTAGAAATGATGCACTCAATAGCCTTGCCCCTGCTGCTATCACCAGGGCAATGGCATGAGTGCTGTTAGCCCAAGAGGGGCCTCTTGAAAATGCCTTCAGGAAAGTAGCTCCACAGATCACCCAGTCCATTAAATTAATGCTTTGGTGGCTGGAGTTAGAGTTTTTGAGTCAAGCAAAACAAAAGCCTGGGTTTTAGAATACGTATACCCTGTCAAATTGCATTTATCAAGATAAGGGTTATTAGAATCTTTTTTCTCTTGTGTGAATGAAATTGTAAGCTTAAAATGTCACTGAAGATTTATTAATCTGATACTCTTTCTGATAAGGGCAACAAAGAGGGCATACAGGGAGAAGAAAAGTATATGTTTTTGACAGACTGCAAGGAGGAGAAAATATGTATAAGGCAATTTATCAGTGCGTATTCTGTAACCAAAAGATTCAAGTCACATAAAGCAATATTATTTATATATTGATTTCAGAACCTTGCAATCTAAAATACTTCATCTATGTCTCAAAGCTAGGCAAACAGAATCAGTCTGTGATTTTCAAGAAATGGAGCAAACCTGAATTTTCACAATCTAGGCTGGAGAATCATTGCAAATACTCCAAAAATCAACTCCTTTTCCCTTCCAAATGGCCTTTCCCACAATAGGGTGGAACTCTTGGAACGAACCTGGCTGTGGTACTGCTGCTGGAGTTGGGCTTTCAGTGCATCTCCTTTGCAAGAGCTAATTCCCTTTGGATGAGGTCACTCCAAGACAGCTTGTGCTTACTCCCCTGGGGAGGTGAATTAGCTCACTGGGCTTACAGACCTAAACACAGAGCTCACCGGAGAGCTGGCAGAGAAAATACCTGTGCTGAGATACCAGCCTTCAGTTTTATGTAACATCATTTGCAGGGAGGTTGTTGTTGTTGAGGCAACATACATATATGTATCTTATATAAAACCAGATAAACATAGCATGTGACTTCTAATGATAACATCAACAATAACAAGGCTAATAAATGATAACAAGGATTCCATGTTATCAGTGAGAGTGAACATACGTCCACGCAACCTTAAATGACTTTCTGAGTAACAACGCAGGCTACTGATAAATATATATCTATATTTACTTACATACAAAGCAATAACCATCAAGTAGTATTTTTGTCTTCCGTGATTCAATATTTCATTCAAAATATTTTCACACAAGAAATGAGAATCGTGAGGCAGAACTCAGTTTTCCTATGAGACTGTCAGGTAGGTGTCAGTCCTGCAGAAGCTATTTGCATTAAGCATTACATGCTTACAGAAAGGTTCCTTGTACTTTTGCCTTTTCTCAAGCAGTGTTCCGTATGAAATCTACCAGTTATAAAATACCTGTAATTATGTTTTTCCTAAGAACATAGCAGGAAACAGCTTAGCTGCTGTCATTTCATCACCAGCTACACTCACCAGTTTTTTCTGTCTTGCGTTTTGGACTTTCAGGTCCTGGGAGGCAGGGGCAGGGCCCTTCGCATCGAGCTGTGATGGTTTTGCCAGAAGTACACGCATGAAACTCCAACTTGCACTGAAATCATAAAAAAGCAAGAATATGTTTTGAATTAGGACAAGATATAAAAGCAGCAGCTGTGGATTAAATGAGAAATTGCATTTAGCCATAACGGCATTGGACAGATTGCAAAACTTCAATCTCTGTTGAAAATGCCATTGTTTTTATTATCACAGATAGCGACAATAATAGCTACTTCCTATGCAGTCTTTTGCACGACATTTCTAAATGTGCATCATAAAGTGTTATTATTCCCTGTTTAAATGTATGGAATCTGCAGCATAGCAACTTGAAACAACTTCTTCCAGGTCACGGAGAGATCAATGGCGAAGATGGGAATGAAATACAAACCTCCAGAATCCCAGCTCTTTCCTATAGAGCATCACCATGTTTCAGGTGTGAGCTCCTCAATGGGATTGCTTCACTTATCACCTGTATATTGGTTGGTATCAATACCAAATTTTTTTGGGTCTTTAAGGATCTGGGAACTCCCAACTTCTACTGAGCAGCGGGCCAGGTCTGGAAGCAGCCATGGAAAGAAACCAATGCTTGCAACAGTGAGAACTGAAAGAAAGCCGCTCGACTTCAAAGAAAATGCTTCATTGAGAGACTCAGACACTTGAGGATGAGACTGGTCCTTCCACGTCTGTTGCTCTCAATGAGGATGAAATTTTACATGACTCCAACTAATAACTATAAACTGCCATGACTGTTAACAGCACCATCTCTAAAATTAGCTGTTCATTATGCAATCAACGACAGAAATACAAGAGAACTGTAAAACAATCAAAAATAGAAAATTAAACTAGAATCACAGAATCACTGATGTTGGAAAAGACCTCCAAGATCATCACGTCCACCTGCCAACCCATTACCACCATACCCACCCACACAGGAGTGCAGTACATTCCCTATATTTGCATGATATTGCCGGTTCCTCTCCCTTCCCTAAAACCTCAGCAGATGGGATTTACAGCTCTGCATTTGGACCATTTAGGACAGCAGGACATGTGCGGTATCGGACAAATGAGACAATTCAGGATTATTAATATTGCAGAAGCGTGCTAGTTAAAAAGCCCTGATTTATAGCACTCTGGCTATTCACTTTGCTGTTTGCATTATGTACGTTTTAGTGCTGACTTTCCTCTAAGAGCTTTGTGCCTGTGTGTCTGTCCTCTTTGCAGTTACTGCCTCAAGGATACTTTCTGCAGCCTGTGCCCAGCAGCGTGATCGCTGGAGACCGGACTAATGTACTAATAAAGCGGAGCACGAGAGGACAGCACACAGAAGCAGAAACAGAAACGTGCCAAGCATTCTTTTTGGCTCAATACTTCCTGGACTCAATTCAGTCCCATTTTCTGTTTTTCCATCTTCAAGTACTGATTTTATCACAACAGAGCCTGAGGGCTTTCAATAGAGGAGGGAGCAGTGCCTGCAGCCCCGAGGCTGCACCGTTCCCTGCAGAGACTGCCTCCTGCCAGGGGAAATTGGGAATGCTGGGCTGCAAAATCCTTTGATAAGACTCAGTTTTATTATAGATTAATTCTTTTCCATTGAAAATTAGATCAGCATGCTCGCACAGTATGACACCATGTGTTTTGAAATGTAAAGCTTCTTTAAAGGCCAAAGGACACATCCCACAGGACCATGGTGTTACTCAATGAGGTTGCAGTGGGCAACCATAGCTCTTACAGCAAAAGCCATTGAACAGAATCACAGCATCATCTTGTGTTATTTTGGTACAGTGGAAGCCAAGAGAAGAGAACAGGATGCTGTTACAAGATAAATGCCTCCTGCTTCGAAAATACTGCAAATGTCTTGGCTTTGCCTCTGTTTATTTTTGTTAAAAGGGGCTCATCTTTGCCCAGGCTTTAATCTAGCAGCAGGAGCCCATTATCCTCTGCCTACATCCTATTCTGTTGACATTATCTCCCAGCCATTCTGAACTTCAATGCACCCTGGTGGCTGCACGCTCTGTGTGATGTTCTGCCCTTCCAATTTAGGAAGTGCACAGACGCATACAAACATGTGCAAGCTTAGCTTGCATTTTGCTTATATTCCTAGCAGTTCTTGCAAGAAATAAGTACTTATTTTTCATCTGTCTGCTCCGTAAGCACATTTGCTTAATCTATGCTGTTTGTGCAGCACACATACACAACAGAAAGTAGATCAGAAGGAAAAGAGACCAGGAGAAAGGAGAACGCTCTCTGCGTGCTCAGTTCTGAAGATGACAACTTTTTTCTGCAGCACATTCTGATAGTCAATGTGTTATTGAGAACACAGCCACAAATCTTCCCGCAGCTGGAGCTGATGATTTAATCCCTTACAGAACATCAATTAGTTACATATTTTATTATGCATAATAGATGTAAATTATGTATCTAAGCACTTGCAATTATACTTTAAACACCACCTTTAAGATGCTAAGGCCTATTGCAAGCTCATTAGCATATGTAGTTAAGAAAAAAAGAGCTTTATACTCAGAAACAGCAAGGCAGGTTTTTCCTCATCCTTATGACTGATAAAAATGGCAACCAAAATCTCAAAGCCAATCCCCAAACATCAACAAACCAAACAAAAAAACCCACCCCACCCTGATGACAAAGGGCAATCTCTATGATCTGAATGTGCAGGGTAAGTACGAGATCTGAGCTTGAAGATCACAATGGTGCAGCCACACGAGCGTATTGTTTCGCCTATGTTTGACCACATTGCATCTCCACCTTTCTGGGATGTTCATTTTTGTATGTATTGATAGAACTGGTCTGGTAGTTCAGCACTGGGGAAGGAAGATGGAAGAAATCCACAGTTTTATGCAGTAAATTAGAATAATAACTGATTACTTCCCAACGCAGAATCACCTTCTATAGCTATCTTCTCCTTTCCTAAAGAAACATAGAAAATCTGTAATTTTCACACTTGCTGAAACAACCCATGCCAAAACGGCTCACGTGAATAACTTCACGTGACATTGCCTAAGCCGAAATTAGTGATACTCGGAGGCAGAATGGCCACAGAAAGTATCTTATGGAGCATCAATGAAGCTTTCAGTCTACTCTGGTGCTTGATCAACAGTATAGAAGGAGAATTAGCTTTCCTCAAAACGCGGAAACTACACTACTAATGACAAAATGCCCTTATTCCTCTTGCAACCCTCCTCTCCTTTTCTCACACACACAAATAAATACAAGGTATAGGATAGGACATTGACAGGTGACCCAACCTACCACGGACTTAAAAGCCAAAAGGGATGCTAGGAGCTTTGCAAACACACACACAGAGCTCCTTGCAGCGATCCTACACATGAGTCAGTGAGAGCATCCCACAGTTTAGGGCTCATCCCTCTGATTTCAAGGATCTAGCCTGATGTGGTGTGAAAGGGTCTGACTTGAATCTGTGCTGAGCATGCCAAGCTTTGTGTTTCTCTGCTACCTCCCCGGTGTTTGAACTGCATTTGTTTACTATGAACCCCAAGGCCCACATAAACATCTCTAAACTATTTTACTGCAAATGGAAAAGCAGCTCTGTTATTTGTTGCTAAACACATATGGATATCAATAAAATATATGAGGGGAGAAACGGTTGAACATATTCATGGAAAATTCATAAATTAATTTATTCAACTAAGATGGGGGAAATTATTGCAGAGAGAGTTTTGGCTAAAGTGTTCCCCTGAGAGCTGACTACTCGTATAATGATTCCCTCTTTATTGTCAGTGAATCTACAGCAATGTGTTTTGCATAAGCATTCACATCTGAGGGAGAAAGAAAATAGCTACATAAAATTTATTCCCAGCTATTTTATTCTTGTCTGTCAGTCTCCATCCTGTGGCCCCCGCTGGAGGAGAATCTAGGTATTTCTTTATGATGCAATAAAACGACGTATCTGTCTCTCTTCATTCTGGCTTTTAAGCTTTGGCAGCCAGGTTTTGATCTAACCTGCACATAAGCGGTATTGCCAAAGAAGTTTCTGTGGTCTTTTACACAAGGGTGTATATTTGACTAACGAACGCCTGCCCGGACAGTTTAGTAGAACCATCAGACCACGTTAATACCTTGAAGAGCTTTGCTTCACGACACAAGGAACTCGACTATTGGCTCGAAATGCAGCTGAGTGCAGCAGCAGAGGGGTGAAGCAGGGGACAGCAGCGCTGAGGCACGCGGGAAGGTGCTGGCCATTGGGAGTTGGTGTGGAGCAGCAGGACAAACCATGCCTAGCACTGAGCAACGTGCCTCTCCGTGCCCTGCTGACGGGTGAGGACAGAGACTGACAGCTCCCTCTGTCATGACAGAGCGGCATATTTCATTATCGTGATTTTAATTACAGTGCACTCAGGGTAAATGCAGTCAGACTGTAGCTCTGAGGGCACTGTTCAGCAGGAACATCAATGTAGCTGCGAGTTCCAGGGTCACTCCCTCGTATATCTATCACTCTGGGATAGATGGGTTGCTGCTGGTTGCAGGAACACAGAACTGAGAAGCGGAGCGTTCTGCTCAGGCTCAGCACCCTAACCGATCCCAGGGAGGAGGAGGAGAGAGCACACTGTGCCAGCGCTCAGCGCAGTGGAGAATCTGAGACTCTGATATGATCAAAGCATAAAAAAAGTCATAACAAAACCCACCATTTCCAATTTCTTGTCGTTATGCTGATAAAGGAGAAAATGTTAACTTCGAAACTTATATTGCTTCTGTCATTAACTGAAATGTGAATTAAAAAGGAGAGAAGAGATATAAGCATATTTTCTTTGCTGCAAGCAACCAGCAGACAATACACATAATGGAGATAAACTCCTGTGCCATCTCTTTCTCTAAAGACAGACAAGATTGGAATGGGAGGTTAAATTTTATAGGATACTAATTAAAATGTATGTTAAAACCTGAAATATTACATCTTCTGAATAGCAGCAGCTCTAAAACAGTATTGTTGAGCAGTGCTTTCACTTGGAAGGCCCTGCAGCTTCGTACATTTCCACTGAGAATTACTTCCATGCTGTGTTTGTTTTACGGCGCATCTTTTGTTCACTCACAATGCAACTCTTCAAAACTTCAGATACAAAAGCTCATTATTTTCTACCTTATCTTTCACCTGCCATCAGCACAAGCTAAAGCTCCCTGAAATTACAGCATATGTATTTTTTAAACTAGATTTTCTTTATTTCTGTAGTTTTTCTTATCCATCTGTCTTCGCGGGTAATTAGAACCCATTGGAATTCAGACACCTATTCAGGAAGGGCTGTTTGCTTACATGCTTTAGAGCAGTGCTTGCCATTGCTTCCTTAGCTAGGGCTCTTATTGCTATTTTCTTTAGAAGTCTCTGCTTCTAGTTTCCATCATGAAGAAAAGAATTGCTACATTTGGAACACCCTTAGTCCAAGTGACTTATTTTACTAAGACAAGAACCAAAACAACTTGGGATATTAACAAGTTCAGTATCTTTTCTTCAATTCATAAGAGGACACGCCACACGATGCACAGACATTGCATCCTGCTGAACACGTGCAGCTAATGGGAATCTTGCACACTTCTAGGCTCTGTGAAGCCCGGAATCCCCAAACCAATTGCCTAGTTGGGCAGCAGGAAGGCAGCAAAGTCAGTCACGTGCATTCACGTTTGTAAACTAACGCTGGCATCCTGACACACCTCTTGAATTCATGACTTTGTGGTCCCGTAGCACTTCTCCCCCCATCTGTTGGAAGAGTAAGCTTGCTGCTGCAAGGTGCTCTGCCCTGCGCACACTCTGCTCCAGCACGGAGCTGACTGGTATTACTGTCACAAAGGGGAGGTTGGAAAAACCCCAATCATCTGTTTTCTGTTACAGGTGCTACCAGGCTAACATACAGCAGTTTGCCTTTGCAGTAAAAGCCATACAAGGATATCTTAAAAACTGGAATTTTAATTAGGAGCTCTGTGCTCCTCTGTGCACACATAGCTGCTGCTGCTTTTAACAGGAGTTAAACATGCATGCCAGTGGTGGAATAAACTCTAATTAACACAATCTATTGTGTAAATACATACGGAGCCATTTTAAAAATGTGCACTAGCTGCAAACCTCGAAGGAGTTGCTACAGCTCATTGGCTCAGAAATCCTAATTTCTTCAAGAAATGACACAAAGAACCTTATTATACCTCAGGTAAACTGCAAATATTTGAGAAGGTTTCTCACTGCACGCTTAGCTGACAGGTTGGTGGTTCATAACCTGCTGGTAAAAGAAACAGGCTCGAGGTGTGGGGTCAGGAAGAAAGAGGCCAAGGTTCCCAGGTACAGGCATTAACCGGGCTGAGCAGACTGACGCAGCTGAATGCAGTAAAGCCAAAAGGTCACAGGAAGCAAAGTTTGGAGGACCACAAATTGCTCCGTGCTCTACAGCTCTGCGGCCTTGCAGCTCTAAGGAGGGAGAGATGCAGGCCTTTGGCCTCGGGGTAGAATTAACCACAGAGCAGAGGGAAAGTGAGACCCGGGCAACCTTTAAATACCGCTGTAAGTCAGGAGGTCACATCATTCATATTGCCAACTGCAGGTTCTCTAAGCACAAGGCTCAGTCCCTACAATCATGCTTGTCGATTTTAAGGCTGTAAAATGTAACATTTAAAGTCAGCTTTTTTTTTTTTTTGTTAAGTTCCAGTCATAGGCAATCACTAAGATGCAAGTTTTTACTTCCTACAGTGTTAAGTGTAAGCAACTGACTACCAACCAGAAAGACAAAAGGGTCATCTTCCAGGAAGAGACAATTTTTTCCCCAGCTAGGGCTTCAGAAAACAGTTGAGCTGCAAAAGACAGCTCTCATGTAATTAAATAGGGCATTAATTTCATATTTTGTGGTCTCCCACTACAATTAGAAGTGGCTTAAACTTGAATCAGCAGAAGAGCAGAAGGCACCTCCTGGTTTTCATCAATTAAAGTCAAAGATTTGTTTAAGAATGCAATGAGCCTGACTGCCAGCGCGCGTAGGGTCAGTGCAGGGTGAGCTCTGAGCCTGAGAGGAGTTCATGCTCTTCCTTGCTTTCAAATCAGCACACAAGAGATCCTTAGAAGAGTCTCGTGACTGCTCAGAGGACCTTCAGCTGTCAAGGACTCTCACGCAGAGGCCAACTGAGCTCTATCCCTGAACTGCCATCAACACACTTCTAAAGGACATTTTGGTTGACCTTCCATACTTGTAATTGGACTCCCGGTAGCCAAAAGCTTTGCATTTAAATGTTATTCTGCTGGTTAGAACTATCCAAGGGAGAAACTACAGACTTGGACAAAACATTTCCCAAGCTGACATATGAAGACTCAGACCTATTTCAGTGTTTGAGTGACAGGGCTGCAAACCAAGGAAATTATGTACTACTGCAAAGCGCCCTCACGGACAGAAAACAATCAGCTAATTTGGAGACCTCTGGACAGACCACGAAGGATAAAATTCTGTTCTGATACAAAACAAATTGCCCTGAGAAACAGCTAGCAAATCAGCTCAATGTGAACTAGGAATCTTAAAAATGCAGTAAATTGCATCAGCTAGATGGGGCATGTAAGGTCACAGCACTGGATGTAGGACACAGAGGACATTCAAGGGACCATTTATTACTATAATGCAACAACAAACGATTGCTATTTTGTGAACAAAAGAAAACAGTTCTGCGCACCAAGATCTAGCATGTCATTTAGAAATTATCTTTGTTTTTGCATGCAATTTAGATGCCAGTTCTGGAATCATGTAGGTTGAGGAAGGGAAGGCTCACGATGCTGAAAGAACTTCAGGTCCTTATTGGAGCAGCAGGGGACAGGCAGCACTGGGACATGAAGCAGAAGAGTCAATTCATAAGTGGAGACATTTGTGCAATGCTGATTTTGACTTCTCCCTCATTACTTGAAGAGGTTAGCACAAGTTACAATGCAGATGAAGACAAAGCACTTCTGTCACAGTGAACAGCCAAGTCAAAAGAAATACACTCGTTCCCCCTTATCCCTGAGATTTAACACATACCAGCCTGGGCTAAACCTACAGATTACTCTGCCTCTCCCCTCAATCTTCCCCCTGCTAGCTATCATGCAATGACAACGGCAAGGTGTGCACGCTCTTTCTTTTCCCTTCCCTCAGAAAAGCCACGCTCTTAGATTGAAATCCAGACACTTTCGGTGGCTCTTCAGATCATTGCCAAGTACCAGGGTCACAAGCACTCCCTGAACAGTGCAAGCTGGTTCCTTGAGCACAGATACAGGAACTGAAGTGCTTAGGAGATGTTGCAGACATCCATCCCCAAGGAGCAGCTCTGCACCTGAGCTTCCCCCTGCACAGGGCTTGCTGCTGCAGGCTGGCCCCAGCTCAGGATCTCTGCAGGATGCTTTGCTGCACACACAGTCATTCTGTACACATGGCAATTATTGCTATGAACTGTCTTTGGAGATGCTAACTGTTTAGTCAGGAATATTTGCAAGACCAGAATCTAAATGGAAGTGTAGGCAGCACTGTTGGTTTATTTTAACAAAAATATCTTATAGCCCATATTCTAAATTCACATACAAAAGCACTTTGTCTTTTCTTCCTGCAGGATTTCCATGATAGCTCACTAACGATGGGCAATTGCTAGCTATGCATGGCAGTTTTTTTTTTGTTTGTGGGTTTTTTTTGCTTTCTAGTACACCAGTTTGCCACATCCTAAAGCATGGATTTCAAACTCACTTTTCTACTGCATTTGTTCTCTTATTTCTCTTTATATTTTAATATTGCTTTCTGTGAAATCATTCTGTTCTAACTCTTCATAATTATGAGCTGAGAGTTCACAGCTAATAGTATTATTCAAAGAGGAAAGAAGCTACTTTTTTTTTTTTTAATAGACCAAAGCCATCTTAGTTTAAACAAAGAAAATCAGAGGAAAAGAATTGGAGATTTGGACCGATCGATGCTGCTTGAAGTACACTCACCATGTTAATTGAGATGCATTCTCATTCTGTAGCCATTTACTGATCACATGAGAATGATGATTTGTCATTTTTACTCACTTCAAATTACTAAAGGCAATTTAATTTCTCTTATGGAGACAATGCATCAGATAACATGAGCATAATCAAAAGGTAATGATCTGCAGCTCTACACACATACAGATACTCCAGTTACCAGTTAAACAACTGCCTACACGTGGCAGAGGGAAATCGGTGCAAGACATTCAGGCCCCCCCAGGCACAAGGCTTCCCCACTCAGGCAGGGACATTTTAAACAGAACAGTTTAGCTATGCAACTCCATCAATCCAGACTTCAGATGAGGCAACTCTTCATCTACTCAGTCGCTCTCATATCCATCTGTCTGCACCTGGGCAGAAGCAGCAGCATCAGGTGGCCAGTAAAGGGTAGGCACGTTCCTTAATGTTTTTATTCAATTAGTGTGCTGGCAATATTTCAGTATCTCTAAAATCTCATGGCCAACTCTCCCCATCAATCAGTAACTGCAATTACGTCATCTTCAGCATGCAAGAAGCTTAATGCAAGGAGTTAGGTGTTGGCATTAGGTTTGAGTCCTGTAACTGCAAACACATTGTTAAGTACTTAAGGTATCTGATGCATTTGATGGTGATGTTCTGAGTAGTAGGTATGTACAGGCTGATAATAGTTCAGAAGTACACTTTTACCTTCCCTTTGAAGTACTCCTACAGATAAGTTGAAGTTGCTACTACATCAGCTTTGGCTCCTGAGCCTTCACAGCAAGCATGCTCAGTTTTCACATGATGCACCATGTTCTCATTGCACATGAGAAGTGAAGGTCAGCCTGTGTTTTTTCTGATCACAGGTTATATCAGTAATAATAAATTCCAGACCAAGACTTCTCTCCAGAGGAGTTACCACACTCCTTTCCACTTAAATCTACCAGATTAAGTAGTTCACAGTAGTCTTGCTCAGGTTTCAACAGCTGTCATATGACCCTTGCAGTGTCCACGCCTTGTTATTGGATGTGCAAAATGTATAGTGTTGACTAAACTTTCAGATCTCAGCATTTATGTTGCTTTATAAGTGGAGCAAATCTGAGGCTTAAGTACTAATGCAAAATAAACAGCATTCTGCAGTGCCACTTCTGTCTGCGTTCAGAATAGGAAAAAAAATTAAGTCCTAAGAATGACAATCTATTTTTAATTGAATTCTCAGAATTTCTATCTTGTGAGGAAAAAAAAAACAAAAAAAACACAGTAAAACCCCCAATGGTAAAAAGCGCTGAAACAAAACATTTGGCAGTTACTAGCAAAGAAGCTTAGGGAATATATCTCGGAGCATAGCAACCAATGAAGAGTAAGCTGGCTTCAGCTTTGAAGTTAAAGCTTTCAGCAATGCTTCTGATTTCTAAAGACAACAATAGAAACAACAAAAAAATTAAGAAATAAAAGCAAACCCCAGGCCTAGTTCGTTGCTCAGTAAATGGGACTCCCATACACTGAAAGACGCCCATACAAAGAAAGCAGAATTAGTTTGTTTGCTCAGAAATCAAGTAACCACAGCTAATCCTTTTGCAGTATTATCCTATTTTGGCCTTTCATAAATCTGCTTTAAATTAAAGATGTGCCCAAGCCAAGAAAACCCACCTCCTTTGATGTTTTAAATGGCTCAAACTGTTTGCTGGTTTAAAGCTCAAAATGTGAATTGTCAAACTAGGAAAATTAGATATTTTTCAGTGCTAAGAGGCAGATGTCTCTCCAAAAGTTCACAGGATTTACCATTACAACTTTCAAGCAAGCAGTAGCACATCCTCTGCCCAAACAAAAAGGGTAAAGGTTCTGGAGTGCAACACCTTACAAAGCAGCTCTCCAGAAGCAGCTAATCCCCCTGCCCAGCAGGGCCTCTCACATCACCTGGATACTGGAACAAGGAATTTTACATTTTATTTAAGAGGAAGTATGGAAAAAACTAAATTCATGCAAATAATATTATTCTTTAAGCTAGTAATTAGCTATGAGTGATGACAAATAGTCTCATTTTATCTTCCTGTCGAGAGGGCAGCTTTTAACAATTGAACTCTGGCGGATGATTCATAACGCAAAGAAGGGATTTTTTCCCCTATTTCAACTTTGCCTGCAGAAGGGAGGAGTTCAACCATCTCAGCTGTACACATCAAACATCCAAACAAAGTGATCAGGCCATCCCTAAGGCACAGGTAACTGCCACCAGAGAGACAGGAGTACAGCTAATTGAGGGCTTCTTAAGCTCCAGCCATCGTATGCCAATTTGATTTGGCAGCCAAAACTGTGATTCTAATCAAGTTAGAAAAGGAGCCCTGTGATTACCATCATCCAGAATGTCAGCTTTCCCAAAAAGAAAAAAAAAAACACAACAGTATTTGCAATCTCTATTTATTGCTAATTTCCCTTAAAGAGTTCTCTAGCTAAATGCAAAAGAGTTCATTGCATAGGGCAATCAGCCGCGTAAGGTTCAAGAACAGAAAATGACTCAAACTCGGTTGTGTTCCACTTGGATGTTCTTCAAAGAAAATTCTCCTGGCCTTCGAAAGGCCTGGGAACCTTGGGGAATTTTCCTGCATATTTTTTTTTCCCCCCTTCAGACAGAGGTGTCTGTAGATGCCACGGTTAAGTGCAAGAAAGCCACATGCCTCACTGTGCTTTGGTGCCTCCTCAATCCGCACAGTTTGACTGACTCAAAGGTAGCAATGGGAGGAAGCCATAAGACACAGCACGCACTCACATCAGGACGTGGCCATGACACTTGCCTTCATCCCCCTTCTCTTTTGTCAGCTACAGTACATCGATCCTACAGAGCCTGAATTGGGCAGATCTAAGAATCCTTTTAACTTCAAAGTGAGCAGGACAGAGGACCCATTTCAAACATTTCTGGTGACATAATTCAGCCCAATGGGAACCTGCTCTCTGGGTCCTACTGCACTATGAATTGACGGACCGTAGTGAGTAAGACTGAAGGGCGGAACTGATGAAAAGAGTTTCAGTTTTTAATTATATATTCACCGTAGAACAAAACAAATACTTCCATTTCAGACAAGCTGAATAACAACTTACTCTGATTTCTTGTAGCTTTCACCTGGAGCAGTACATACTATTTCCTTCCTTGCATTCTTCTGAATTCTCATTAACCTTTCTGTCAAGGTTGCATTAAACATGTCTTGTTAATTCACCGTGTTCTTTGAGAAATCTGACATGGAAATGACAAATGCTTATCTGAAAAAACACTTCTGGTTTAATGAAGTGCATAACAAGGAACACAAAATTCTAGTTTACAACACAGGATGAATTTGAGCTTTATTGCTTCAGCAAGTTCAGCACCAAGAACTGCTCAAACATCAGTCCTTAAGGGAGCAGAAGAAAAGGTCACAGATCCTAGAGAAACCAGAAGGCTTCAAGAACTTCCCCAGAGTTGGAGCACTTTTCCCATTCTAACGTGGTGCTCTGAAGTACGTGCACCTCCTAAACAAAAGCCTTTTACAATTAACATACGCTGCCCTTACTCTCACACTGTCCATAGGCCAAGGCACTGAATTTCTTAAGAACATCTATTACCTTGAGGGCATTCCTAGCAAGGAGTAGTCACAACACAAGGTAACGCAATGTATGAACCTTCATATTCAGGTAGATTTTTTGTGAGAAACATTTCTACCTTGCATAAACACCAGACAGTTAACAAAGCATTTGTTAGTCCTCAAGAAGATCCCAAAGCACTTTAATTGACTGGTATTGATGTACTACAGCTATCCTATTAAATATATTCTGAAAAAGTTCAGCAAGACAATTATGCAATGAAATTAGCATTTATATGGTTCCTTTCATCTACAAAGGAGTCCAAGTCCCATGTATTTATAAGAGTATAAATAATACTACTGCTGAAGTGCAGCCAATTTTACAGCAGAAAATCTCAAATGCTCTGTACCAGCACATGATGGGATGTGTTATATGAAGACACTTAAAAAGCAGAGATGACAATACCCAATTATCCAGATTAGAGCACTCAACACACACTAATACAGGGGCAAGACTTCTGTTTATTTGCCTGCTCAGTTCATTGCAGCAGGACTCCAAGCCTCCTGATGGTAGGTATGTTTTTTTTTTTTTTTTTAAATCACATACCTTTCTTGGCCAAGCAAAGTAATTCATGGACTACACATTGGATGCCCACAGACCACCATCAGAAACCACTGCTTGCTTTATAAACAAATCAACCAACATGGTAGTCCTCCTTCAGGATCTCACTGGTTCAGATTACAGAAGCTGGTACTAAGCAAGCCTCATCCTTGTACCTTGAGATGCAGACTTTTTATTGGCTGAGCCTTGGATTGAAAAAGATTGAGAGTAGATTTAGTACAGAAAAATAAAACTGGTGTCTCTTAGCAGAAAGAACGATTGAAAACAAATTATTTCAAGTTGGAAAAGCCTATGACCAATGAGCCCTGTAAAAACAAAGACAAAAAACAACAACAAAACCCTCCCCCAAAGCCAAACAGCAACAAAGACAGAGCTCTGTGGCCTATACTTGCAATAGTTTAAAAAAAAACAACAGTAAGAGTTGGTCACTTCTGATAACAGCTGAATGTAATAAGGAACAGCTGCTAGTCAAAAACCTCTTCAGTTTTTCTCCAACAAGCCAACTTAAAACTCACAAAGTTTACTCTTACTATTTTCCCTCATGTAAAACTGCAGAAGCTGTTATATAGCCTGGACAGTAAAATAGCAGCAGAATTAGAAATTTGGGGGATTAAAATATTCACTGTCTCCAGAGAGCCACTGCATATAAGGCTTATGACATATATATTACTTTCTAAGGTAAATCCATCAAGAATTAGTAAGACTTATTAGTGAAACTGAGATGTTATTTCCCAAAGAACTCCCAGACTCCAAAGGTCAGAAGTGTTTTCCTGAAATATGTACAACGACCTCAAATATTAACAGACCCCTCAAACTGGAAAATACCACCAATTCCAGCTTACGTGCAACACTGCAGGACTGAGCAAAACAGAATACAAGAACATTCCCGCAACCACTTACCCCTACAGAAGCTAGGATAAAAATGCAGTTTGGAAGTCATATTTGCATGCTTCAAAATTCCATAAAGAATGCTTAGGGAACACATTTACACATTCATAACAGATTCAGCCTAGTGGGATGAGTTTAATTTTCCTAAAATGTGCTACAGCTTAAGAATTAGAAGATTTACCCAGATAATAAACCAGTTTTTTTTTCTCTAATTGCATCAAATAAACAGTCATATCCCACTGATCTTCAAATTTCTATCAGCAAGAGATTGTGAGGTTTTTTTTGATTCCCTTTGAAAAAGCTACTTTGTAGAAATACAGCACAGCAAAGCTTTCATGCCTATTCTGTGCATTTTGTTGACCAGCTAGTTATCCATCCATTGGTACATGCACTTTCCCATTTGCCATTGATGCAAATGTTGCATTTCTTCCATGCGGCTGAGCTTGGAGCTGGTTGCAGCAGTTTACTTGGCTGCAGCGCTCCAGACAGAAATTCTTTTCCTCTTCACAGATCTGAGGCATTCCTGCACGTCCTCAGAAGAACTCAGACATTACCCTTCTAAATAGCAGTACATCACCCTTCCTGCACACTATAGTGATGCTGTAAAGCACCGCTGCATTCACTGATGACTACATTTTTGGAAACAGTTTATGGAACACTTCATTATTAAGCCTTGAATCCATTTCTTGCAGTTGAAGAAGAGCTGTTTGAGGTTTTACCACAACAGTACCCAAACTGACCAGAGGATGTCACCTTTGAAATGCAAAGAATTGAAGTACCTTCGCCTAAGCCCTGCCTTTCTGATTGAAGCTCCAGACATAGCTATCCACTGCTCAGAGGAGAGGCTGGAAGATTGGGCCCCTCAGGCAGTGTCTGGAGGTGTTATGGTATTCAGCCAACAGACACTACAACAGACACTATCACATCACCTTTTCTCACCTGCATTTGGGCAATAGATTAGATTGTCCCAATTGCCCCGACAAGACTGCTTGTCTAGTGAAGCCTTCAGCCTATACTTTGAGCTGTCACTGTGCCCTAGCCAAGACCTTCAAAATATTCACAATACAAGCTGTCAGGAGTACTATATTTCCTTGTCACTTTCTAAGTATGACTGATTTGCCAAGATCAAGGCTAAATTCACAATCAGCAGCAAGGGCACCTAGCATGAATTATACAGCTGGCTTTCCTTCCTAGTCTCATGGATACTCTAAAGAATATGCTTTCCCTGCATATATTTCTGTTTTTTTAATATCCACACCATATTCAATTCTATCAGCATTTTCCCAGAGCTGACTAGAAAGAGGGAAGTGATTGTCAACGTGGAGGAAGCACAAGGCCTAGAGAATGCCAGACTTTGGGAGGTGGCAAAGAGTCTCCTCCAGGATACAGCCCAAAGCTGAAGGTGTGAAATGAGAGAGCCAGGGATGAGCAATGAGCAGAAAATTCCAGACAACACCCTTAGCAGGGAAAAGACAATGCCTCAAACATACCAAATAAAGCAATAAATCCCACAGAGTAAGCTGCTCCCGAGTGTCTATGCAATCTTAAGAGTTTTTTGCCGAAGGGAAGGAGATACTGGAGTTTCAGTGTCAGCTCACGTCTCAGGTTCACTTCTAAAGATATCTTTAAGTTGGTCACTCAATTTACTGGTAAGCTATAAGTTTGATAATACAGTAAAGCTGCCCAGTATTTTTCCTCTGAGCAAGCATTAGATGATAACATTTCAGACGCTGTGTATGACTCATGTCAATGTAGAGATAATCAGCGATAATGAAGAGAGATTTTCCCCTAGCCATTTCTACAGAAATGTATAAGCTTTACTACAGACAGTTATTTAGAAGTGGTCAGGCTTATTCAAAGCTTCCACATTCTACAAGTTTGATGTAGTCTATGTGGGGTCTCATTCTTCCAATGATGATGTAAAATAGTTTATGATAGTGCATCAGAAGAATAACTTCTATATCATTTTAGTTAATGTTTATTTTGCCATTATTTCCATTTTCATCAAATTCTAGCATAGATGTAAGGAAGAGAAAAAAGTAACTTCCCAATGAATGCCTACTAATGGAAGCTTAGTAAGTTAATCTAATAGGGGAGTAGTATGAACCACCCTCATCTAGCCCCAGCATTAAGCATCAGCACCTACACAATCCCTATCAAACTTGAACAGTATTTGCATATGAAGACCCAAAACATTGATTGCATCTCCCTTTTTGAAGAACTGCAAGGTCTCACTTCACCTTGGGTGCACAGATGAAACTGCAATCCACGTGTGTCTGATAAGAGCAACTGGCTGTAGTTGAAAGAATTAGCCATTACCAGCAGGTGAAACTAACTTTCCATTGAATAGATGCTGTATGCAAATAGCAGCATTGACAGATCCCCTGCCACCACACAAAATGGTGCTTCCAACAGAAGCACAAGCCTTCACACTATTCTTCCACAACCCTATTCAGCTTTGGACTGACCACGTTCTTTGCCTCCCAATGCCTTCTTCTGGGCCAGCTGCTTTATGGTAGGCAAGAGGTATGTCAGAGAGCCTGCCAGTGACATGACTCAGGTTGGAAATAAAAGATCAGGCATATCAGATAAGCATTCAAACTACATAGAAGATTTAGAACATGCTTTCAGATTTAAGGAAAAGTGTAGTCTTTAAATTACTGCTCTGGAATTTACTGGCTTAAAATGAAAGACCTTACGGCATCCCATCAAAGAGTTACATAACTCAAAAGGGTTTTCTTTGCTCAGTGTTGCATGTGCAAGATATATTTAAGTAATAAAACATACTTCCAATACTAACTCTCCTATACGGGCTCTGTGATGACAGATTTCAGTTTTGAAAATAGTGATGTCTCTGTACAGACTAGCATTCCTCTTCCGTTTTCATTAGAGGCTTTTTTCCTAGGTGTTTCCTACCATTTATTTGTTCATTTGAACTGAAAGGCTTTTGATACTAACTTCAAAAGATTTTGGACATGATGAACATCCTATGATCATGGGTCTGGTATCCTGCACAAACAGACCATATTCCCAGCTAATGCAGTGCATCATCAGCTGAAACAGCTTCTCACTTCAGTCCCCCTGCAATTTAAATTGGCTACGTATGATCTGTAAACGTCTTCAATCTTTCAAGCTTCTGACTGTAACTTACAGCATTTAGCCCCCTGGGTGGCAGGTGCCTCTGACTTACCTCTCTTGAAAATGTTAAACTAGACTAAAATTGGAATTTCTGGCGAGTAATTTCCATTTGTGTGAAAGGCAAGATATTCCTGGAATAACTTGAGAATCTGAAGCTAAAAGGGAAAAAGTCCATAACAACTTGAAGCCTTGATCTACAGGAAGCTTTCAGTACTTCGTCTAACTTGTATTTATTAAAACCGGTTTTTCCTTCCCACTCCCCCCCCCACCAGTACATCCACAATCCCCAGTAAGAAGCCCTGCAAATGAAATTAATTGTTTTGCACTTTTCACAGAGTTCAGTTTTATAACTTCAGATATTCTGCTTGAAACTTATTAACTGTCCAAGTGTTCCTCTTCCCTTGCAATGATGTAATTTCCACAGATAATTAATTCCATTGACTAATTCTATTTGTTACTCTTAGAGAACATTATTTCTGAGGCAGCTAAGAGAAGTAATAACAATTTATGCCATTTCTGTGACCTTTCATTTACAGCTCTATTCTAGTTAGGTCAAAATAAAAAGGTTACTCATAAAAACAGAGAGGCTCTTGATTATAATCTGTGTCAAGTTGTCTCGAAAAGGATTATTGATGCACTGAATCTTAATCAAAGGGTAAGGATCAAGTGTGCTTTAAGCCACATCTAAACATGAGTAAAGGTTTGGACAATTTTTACATTTCCTTTTGATGCCCTATTTATTTTACTGGAGTTGCATCTCATTCCCATGTGCTATTGCTAGCTATTAAAGGACCACCTCTATCCTCAGCTTTATCTTCAAGTTTTATCACAAGTACACTCTGAATAATACTGAAAGATAAAATTAGGCCACACGTTTGTGGCAACCAGATGTTGCAAGCCCATTCGCAGCCATACAGGGAGTATGTAGAAGCCACGTGAAGGGTCATGTTGATCCTCTTCTTTGCCTGGTAAATACCGGTGAAAGTAACAGGGCAAAGACCTTGGAAATAGGAATTACGGGAGCCAGTATTTCACATGTAATATTGAGGCTGCAGACCAATTTTCAAGAACTGTGGGTGCACAGATAGGCAAGGATAGAACAGAAGTAATTCCCTGCCTGAGTCCCATCAGTTGTTCCAGTCCAACCCCACAGTGCTCAGGTGCAGCTGGATGGGAGCTGTGGAAGGGGTGGGATCGAAGAGGACTTGCATGATGCTGCCGTGCACTGCCCCAGGACATGAGATCTATGAGCAGAGGTCCTGCAGGGCAAACTCTGGGAGGTGGGCAGAACCCGCATGAGAACACCATCCTGCAGTGTTTTCTTGTCTTTCCTGTCCTGCATAGAAGTTGGATGAGAAAGCTTGTGTAACAGCAACTGCCATCCCTCCTCTGAAAGCCTCTACTTCTCTATTATTAATTCCTTGCATTTTAGAACTCACTCTCATTAATGAAATGCAAATGAACAGAGAGCTCTGTCTAGACACTGACTGAAAAACATCTCCATTCAACTCCTGAAGTTTTTAAAAGGCTTTTTACCTTGCCCATATTACCCAAGGAAACTTTTCTTTAAAGAAATATTTCAGCACTCTCTCCCCCTTAAATTGCTCGTTTTTAAAAACTCTTTTTTGACCTGAGGATGCAGGTGTCTGAAAGTCTTTTGAGATGCCTGCTCTATCAGCCTGCAGAAATTCCTGCTGAGGTCACAACCAGCATTACTGAAATCTAAACTAGGAAGCTTCCCTTTCTCCTTTATTTCCCCACCTGTTCATTATAATCTACAAGAAAAAAGCGAATAACAGCTATCTAGACCTAAAGTGACCCATTTCACATTCTTCTCTCTATTTGAACAGGTAACAACAATGGAAGACAAAAGATTGTATTAACGGGAAAATATCCTCCACTGCCATACATTTGGAACAAAATTCACCATCTTCCCTAGGCACAAAAAAATCAATATGAAATATGTTTGGACCAAAGCCTGCTTTTACTAGGATTACACTGCAATGAAGTAGAGGAATCTTGTATTTTTGACAAACTGTGATCCTCCCTCCCTACATGTTTATTTGTAGAAGCAACACATTAAAATGAAAGAAGGAGAAATAGATATCATTGGAGAACTGTCTAAGTTATATGGAAATAAGAACTAATAGGTATAACTACAAAGAGCTTTAACTGTTTTCACTGCTTTTGTCTATTAACTGTGTCATTCATGAACAGCAGGGGGAAGGCAACTAGTCAAGCTCTCCGTTTCTATTTTATTTCAGGGAAGAAACCTCTCAGTGGATCAGAGGAGCCCTCTTGTATCATCTAATTGACAATGAATGGGTACATGTCCAGTATGTATAAGTTATTCTGCAAGCAACGGAACCACAGTAGTCCCCTTTTTCCTGCCAGTTTGTCCCTTACATCTTCCCATTCACATTGTAATAGCATCACCACTTTTCTCTCTCCTTCCCACAGACTCTAACCCAAGGCCACCTACTCCCTACCCACCTCCCAAATCCTCCGCAGTTGATCACTGCAATGCTCACAGGGTCAACTCCATACCCCCCAAACTCCTTCCTGCCATTTCCTGGGGATAATATCAACGCAATTTCCTTTGAATACCAACTACACTTAATATGATGCATTTATTTTATGTGTTGCCGTTTCAAACCCAGTTTATTTGTACATCTAAACACCACAGAATTTCCAAATATGAGAAATGCATTCACTTGTGCACTCCATGCCACACTGACGATACATGGAGTAATGTCAGCCTCAAGATGCATTTTCCGATCTATACTACAGGGGCACATTTGAGCACGATGCATAATATAAACAAAATACACAAAAATCCCATTATTGTTAATGGAGACTATATGCATTGCACCTCCCACATGCTTTAAAAATGATGCCCCGCAGAATCACTTTAAATAACCTATATTCTACACAGCACGAACCTGTTATCTAAGAAGTATTCTTTTGCCTGCTGTATTATAAAGGGACAAGAGACAGTTTACAGAGAAAAAGCCTCACAGCCTCAGCCTGTATGAGTTTCGAGTCTTTTCTTATTTCTTTTGCATACTAAAAATATAAAGCAGTCTGTATCATCCAGATAATCTAATTTTCCCATCCACCTTCATTAACAATGCTGGCTGAAGCCAATTACAAATGCCTTAAGGCTCCTAGCCTCATAAGCATCGTGTGACAGGTCAGATTTTATTGTTTGCTCCATCCATCACTACTGACACAGTAATTCAAAGTACACAAGACACAGTCTACTTGCTGCTTTCTTCTTTCTCCCTGTGCACCTGCTGTAATTTTAATGTAGAAGCTTATTAAGAAGTACAACGTCTTCTGTCATTCCGTGGTGGCTTCAACCATGTATTTAAAAAGCCCCAAGTTATGCTTTTCCTCTAACTGAGTCTAATGCTCTCTCCTTTGGGGTGAATGTGCTCAAGCAAGTCATTGCTGGTGATGTGCTTGAGCAACAAATGCATTTTGTAGTAGTCTAATGTAATGTGGTAATGAGTATTCAAAAAAATGAGAATTCAGCCACAGAACCACTACCACCAGGAAAGACATCTCTGACTGATCTGGAGAACAAACTGAGGTGCTTACTTTATAAAACACAGATTGCAGTCCGGTGTCTTCCAGCCTAAAGATGAGTATCTAACTTCGTTATTCAAGACGTTAATGTGATGTAGTCACATTAAAACATACGTGCTGAAGTCTAACTTAACAACACTCCTTAAAAGAGTTGTTTTTCCGAGTTTTTGGAATACTGAGCAGCCAACAGCAGGAGCATTACACATTCATACTTCCAATTATTGGCAGTAGTTATCTTGGTGCTTAAAAAAAAACATTCCTCATTGCCTTCAGTATTGCAGAACCATGGAATCAGCAAGGAGAAACTCAAAAAGATTAACATTAAGTGTTTCAATGAGGTGGCCTTCTTCAACATCACTCTTTGCTGTGTAAAGAAAGTAATCTAGTTGATGGACAAACAAGAACCTAGATAAAATTTTAGCATACAACAAAGTCCTTTAACAAAAGCTAGAGATAGTTCATAATGTTTCAAAATGGCTTGGTGAAGAGTATTTAGAGCATGTACGATTAAGAAAAAAATAACGCAAAACACCTCACATTCCTACACCTTATGTTCCTTCTCTAATCTGGAACAAGTGCCACAAACATGAGCAGCCACATTATCATATGGAAGTTCTAATTACCTGTAAATAATCCTAGAGTTTAGTAAACAAAATTAATACATCCATTTTAAGATACTTTTAAGCAAATCTTCTCAACTGAATTGCAATACATTTAAACGAGATCCACAAAAGCAGCATAGAAAACTCCAGAAATGGTGGTTCTTTGGCTTATTTAGAGATTACCCTGTGGGAGCACAGATGAAACTCAAGGCACCAACAATGAAATCCTGCTCTTCTGCAGCACACACAAAAAAGAGCTCTTTCAGTTACTTCACAGAGTTGTACAAGTGTTACCAGAGCCATTTGGGAAAACGGGCTTGTAAAGAATTTAGGGCAGCTGGATGTGAGAGAAGGAGCCTTATGCCATCTGAAGCTTCATCTCTTCCTCTCACTCAGCAATGGTGCGTGTTCGTTCAGAAATCTGAAGGTTATTCTCATCTGCACAGGTTCTTATGCTGCACTTCTCAGCACGGTATTTATACTCCCCTACTGCAGTTACATATGGAGAAGGGTTTTTTTCTTTTTTTTTTTTTAAGAGAGTTTAGAAATATTTCCTATAAATTCGTTACCAAAACAATATGAAAAATGAATTAGTCAATTTCCATTTGGAGAACTGCGTGAAAGCTTTTCCCCAGTGACTAAAGGGGATAGCAGCAAGCACAACCTCTGAAGGAGCACTGTGCCCTGAGCCACAGCAATTTCTGATTCATTTATAAACCCTGTAACCTTGCGGTATGACCAAGTAGCCTCTACCCTTTAAGAACTGCCCAGAGCTCTTAGTTTTTTCTGTTTGTTGATTCACAGCAGAAGGCTCTATTTTAGCTGTTCTCATTATGCCAGGTGAAAAATTTTGTGAATGCGTATATATTCATGGGATTTAGTTGGAAAGCTGTCTCAGAAGTAGCCACAACACACAGATCAGTGGTTACGTGAGCCTGGTTGCTCCCAGCTATGATACAAAATTGGTAGAGGATTGTTTGGGATTTCGAACTTACTATCTGACATCACTAAAAAGCAGAAGCTTCTCTACTTCAGCATAAAGGCAAGCGGGATTTGAAAGGAAACTCAGGAATTTGCTCGATCACATGGTTATTTGACACAGAAACACCTTTGATAATAAGCTAACCAATGACCGGTGGCACAGCTGAAGTGATGAACAGACCTGCAGCACTGGAACACAGCAAATCCATCTATGAACAAGCAGTTAAAACTAGGGACAGTAGCTCAGCTTAGATCTCAGAGCAGGATTTTGTTTGCTTATTTGTGACAACACATTTGTGCCTACAGGTTTCTAACCTTGGGAGAATAAAAACATTGATAGCAAACAACTACACCAGTTTTATCTTGACAGTACATGTCACCAAAAAGTCTTTTAAAAAGGACAATGATCCCTGCAGCTCGCCCCCACAAAAACCTGGGAATAGAGCAGTGCAGGAGTGAATTACTGCACTCTCTCCCAAGTGCTCAGCACTCAGGACATGGATTTCCACATCTAATTCGACACTGGGGAAACTCAGACCAAGAGGTGAAGGGATACATTTTCCAAGTCACAGATGGTGCTTAAATGCCATCTGTGCCTTTCAAAATCCACCCCTGGGTAAGCTGATGAAAGCCATCCCATCCTTCCCCAAGCAAGAACAGAGGTCAACCTCATTCCCAATTCTCTGCTCCTTCCTTGAGACCATGCTGAGAGAAAAATGTGTATATATAAACAATGGGATGTCCTGGGATAGACAGCACTTAAACAACACAGCTCAGTTCATACTTCAAACCAAATAACTTTGCAGCTGCTGCAGGCACAGTACAAGGCTCTGTGTTTTACCTTCCAAAGGGCAAGGTTTGTTATCTAGGACTTGTTTATGCAATAACAAGTTCACATTGCTTTTTGCTTGAGTCTTACTGCCCCAGATCATGGGCAGAGGGAAGGTCTACCTTGCTGGGACTACAAAGTCCAGATGTGACCTAGACAAGTGAATGATCTCCAGAATCACTCTGGATCAGACAAATTCTAGTCTTCCCAGAGTCCTCAGGTGTTTTCCTGTTATTTATGAGAGTAAAGTCAGTGATGTTAAAGCCTCACTCCAGACCTAGAAGACCTACAGTATATTATTAACACGGACCAGATCTCTTCCAATTATGGAAGTGGAAAATACAAGTTATCCCAGCTTCATAACACAGATCAGTAGTAGAATTAGATAAGATACCAGATGTAACACGCAGACATTCAGGAAATGATAGATTACATTTGGCTAAGCTCTGAACTCAGAGCAAAGAACCATTTCCTACCTTGCATTACTCTTTCTGCCTTTCTCTAATTTTCCCTTGCAAAACCAATCCAAAGAGTTAACACAGAATTTCAACCAATTCCTCACTCAGCTGAGGACCAGACAGCTCTTACTGCTTGCTAAGCCTCTGCTGCATAGCTTGTCTTCCATCAGGAACAGCATCAGCTGTGTTCTCAGAAAGGCTGAGTACCCCTTGTACAAAACACAGGCAGGCTAACCCGTGCAGAAAGCACAGCTGAACAGCAGCACCCCATGCCTAAGGGATAGGTAACCCAGCCAACATTTGGATTATGAGAAATCTGACCATACTGCACTATATTCTCAATATTCAGACAATACAAATATTCATTTATTGTTCTCCTGAATGCAGACTCCTCCTAGTTGAGTGTAGCAGCTCTCACTATGAACACATTTAAATAATAGTGTCTGGTTATTCTGGCCGTCATTTTGTCTCCCATTTCAAGACTGCTGGAAAATTATTTCTCTTGCACATCTCTTAATATCAAATTTGTTACCTAATGTTATGACAACAGGAGGTGATTTTTCCATTTTCTAACAAAGGCATGATCACAGATTTAATTAGTTTGCAACGATTTAATTAAAATTTGCAGAACAACAATGTACCTAATTAGAAGCATAATAATTATACCAATGTACCTTTCCATCTTTGAAGGCTACATTAGTCATTGAGGTGGTATGTTTTGTAATTTAAGATCATTCTTATTTTCATTTTCTGATTAGTTAAGTGCAGTCACTGTCATGTTCAGGTAATTGCTTTATTAACTAGCTTAATTAAACTTCCTGTAAAACTGACAGCTACACAGTTATTCTTAATGTGTTGCTGACAAAAACATTAACTAATTACGCAGTGCTCTTTACAGAGCTTACTTACCTCACAAGCCTAATCCATTAGTGCCTTAAAGAGCTTTGAACACTGTGACTGCAATATACTATAGAAATGCTTTGTGTTGTTGGAGTATTAAACAGAGCTCTTCATATCCAGGAAACAGCAATCTCTCTTTACGAGTTTATAAGAGTGGAGAGGGCACACGTATGTGAAAACACTCAAGCAGTAAGTGGACTCTGAAATTTTTGCCAAACATAAAGCGCTGGCAGTTCAAAGTTGACATAAAAAGGATAAGAGGTTTTTTTTTTTTTTTTTAAGATTTCCATAAAGATAACATTCTGCAAGTCCAGCAGATGCCAGGACCTATTGGTTCAAACAGTATACGAGGACTGAGAAGCCACAGACATCTGACACAACTTAAGAATGCCACCTCCCGTGAAACACATTTGCTATATGGAAAACAAACTGACAAGAAAAACCACAGACCTTAATTAACTTCAACTTTAGCACTTCACGAAGCTGATAAAGTAACCCAGATCAACAAGTTCTGAGAAACAGAACCAGAAAGTTTTAACACCTAAACGATGCAGAGACTTCAATGCTGTACAACTCCCATATACGAAAATAAATCTAAATAGAATTGGTTTAAATAAAAATCCACTTCTTTAAAAAAACCTCAAGAAAATCAGCCATGCTAGTGGATGCTTGAACACGAGGCTAACACAGGATGTTAAAGTGAGTGAGGAATGTGATTCCACGTCATGTTTTTATATGCACTATCGGTTGCTGATTGTCTCTAGAGACAACCAACAATAACACCACGTCCCAAGAACGGTGTTCAAAAACATGCCACTGTTGGGCCTATAGCATTTCCCCTGCTGCTATGGGAATGGCTGCATTTAAAGAATCCTAATCCCTTCAGTCAAGGGAGATAGGCACAGATAGTCCCCTGAATCGTTTGTGCTGTAATTAACATAAGTAAAATGCTTTCTTCTAAAACACCATCTCTAGAGAAAGCACTAGAACAGAGTGTGACAGCCCGAGGATTAGCAAACAGCGCAAAGCAGCAGAATGATAATGCCTTCACTATGTTCCCATATAGCCTGTACGACTGGAAGATTTTACTGTCTAGTCAGGAATGACTAAGACATCATTTGGAAGATTAACTATTAAAAATGTATTCTAGGTTCCCTTCCTGGAACTGAATCCTTAATGATTTCTTGAAGTTTTCGTGAAAAATTAAACAAATCAAACCAGGAGTCCTCCACCTTCCACATGTTTTATCAAAGATCATTCTGGATCAAGTTCTGCAGTCTTAATTTTGCTTCAAGGGTCTGAAATTAAACTTAGAAGAAATAGATCTTATGGTAAGAAAATAAAAGGTCAAAAAAAAGACTGAGAGAGCAGTGATGAAGGCAAGATGCTCAGAAGTGACTTAAACAGAATGACTAGGTATGCAGTGAAGGCTATTTACTATAGACTCATCTATCTTGTATTCTCAAGAGTCCAGAGGTAAAAAGGTGATTTCAAACGGAGCTCAGTTTTAATCCTTAATGCCAATTCTGCATTCCTATATTAAATATCCTCAAGGGGTTTGAAGAGTAGTTTATTTAACAGGCAACTTAGAACCAGTTAGCGTACGCTGTATGTGCAAGAAAATTTCTGCTGATTTGCTCCTTTGGCTATGCAAATCCTGCAGCCACAACAGCGGGCAGACTTAAATGAATTAGCTGTGGCAGCATTTTAATATCTGCATCTGCTAATGGATGAAGTAGTCAAGCTGCCCAGCTGAGAAGAGAATGGAGCATAACAGTGCTGATGACATCGTGCCTGTGTCACAGCAGACAATTCCCTCTTGATCTTTTAGTTTTCCTGGATATTTCAGAGGCTTTGTTTGGATTTTAAAGGGAAGTTTTCCTGACTGTCAAACTTACCTCGGATGTAGGAAGAGAAGAAAACTTTAGAGGCACTCCCTAAACATGACTTCCAATGCCCAAAGCACTGTTTATGGAACACGCATCTAAGACATGGAAGGCTTTATTTGATAATAAGAGATCTGGACTGCTGAATGACTGTGAAGACAGTTTCTTTTATTGAATCAGGCCCTAAGGTGATCATATTTTTAGTATAACAATGAGCCAATTTATCCCTGCTGGGTTATGGGAATTTTCTTTTTTATGGTACCATATAGACTGCATCTGGCACACAAGAGTATTAAAAGAGATGTAAACAAATTGCTATATGTTAAGAACACAGTCTGAGAAACAAACAAATAAAACCAAGAAAAACTACCCATCACAGAACAATGACGCTGCCATGTTGTTTTAACATTCGGGGACCAAATCTAAAAACAAGAACTACCCTGAAACCTTTTTTAGTGACCAAGAAATTTCGGTCAAACAAATTTCTGTTGCATCATCAGCATTGGAAGCATTCTACTTCACTAGCAAGAACAAGCTATTTAGAGGAACACAAATCACGACAGCCATAAAATTCCTGTTTGTCATTCCAATCTGATGTTTGTCAGGTATAAAAATGTCAATTTATCAGCACTTTTTGCACTGGAAAGAGCTGAAGCAGACTCTAATTTAATGCTGCCCATTAGCTACATCTATTACATCTTTATATTTCAGCCTGGACAGTCACAGCTAAAAGGTTTGCAGGACACAAGCAGAACTTACCTTGGTAGTGTATGTATGTCCATCGGAGCCGCAGACAGGGCTGGCGTGCGTGGTGGGGCACGGCTTGCATTTCACTATGTTAGCAGGTCCAGCCCAGTGCTTCTGGGCTAAGTTTCCTTTCTTTTGTCGAATGCTGTAAAGTAAGAGACATCAGGTTTTTTGAACATGCTTGCGTGAAACAGAAGAATGAAAGCTTCTCTGAAGAAAGCATAGCCCGGTATTCATACACAGTATTCATTTAAAGCAAGTAAATTAAATGTAATTCCTAACAATGCTTCTGAAATATGGCATGTCATCGCAGACAATCTGAAAGTCATAAATTGTTATGCGCTATTAGACCAACAGTGTTTGGCAGCTTCATTTGGATTTATGTCTACAAACAATTTCACTTATGCATACAGCATTTTGTTAAACCACGCCACGTTCCCCGTGAACCATGCAAGCACTGCTAAAGCATGTGGTATTTTCAAGGAGTTGCCAAATTCAAACCAGGCAGCTCCATAGATGCCTAACAGTTCTCCTTCCCAGGGAAGGAAAAGTTATTCGAAGCATTTATGAAAATAAATTATTGTTATGGTTGAGTTCAGATAAAGAGCAGACAGCAGCAATTTAAGAGTAAAATTGTTTCAAAAAGACTACATTATGGTTATAAAAATGAACAGAAAGATAGAAAGCAGTAGCATTCTTAGTATTCCTACTTCTGTACAGCTGCTATTCTCAGATCAATGACAGTGCCACCAGGAATACCAGAGAGTGACAGAGAGCACCTCCAATTCTACGCATGCATTTGTACCACAATCTACTTATTACATTAAAAATGAGTATGAAATGACATCTGCTCCAAAAACTTATTGCAAACCACGTTCAAATTGATTCTGATTAATGGCTCATTTTCCTATATTAATGAACTACTTGGCCGATGGAACATTTACTAATTACCATCGGCATACTGGTGTAAGCTGATTAAAAGTTTGCTTTATAAACCACAAGTCAAAGTTACAATACAGATTCATTTGGGCCATTCGCAGTTGTCTTTCACTTGAAAACATTTACAAGGGAAGGGAAAGTGTCGCATCAACGTTGCTGGAGACTTCAGAATAACAACTGCCATCTGTTCCCATACCACAGTTAAAAAAACAACGATATGATACGATTCAGCAAGAAATCTATTTCAATGCACTGCTGAATAACCTTACCACAGTTTTAGAAAAATATATACAGATATTTTAAAGCAATTTCAGTACAGCTTGCAATTTGCAACACAATACCGTCTGATGTAATGACACATTCAGTTGCTAAAATAATAAAAAATTCTATTCTTTCATCTTGGTTTCTCCAAGTCTAACCTTTGTAACAGTGATGACTGGCTCTGTAAAGAAGATTATGTCCACAGAAGGAATCCAATCATGATATCACAAACCATGAAAATAGAAGCGAAGTATTAAAGACTAAATTCCCTTGTTATTTTGAAGAAGTTTTCTTAATCCATAGAGCAGCATCCCTCTTTCAGATGCATACTGCCTTGCTAAGTTTCCAGGGCACCACACGCTAACACCACGGATATGGGGTTGCTTAGCTCTAAAACGAGACAACTCTGCAGATGCGTTCTCTCTGGGGCTGTGCAAACCACTTCTTTCATTGTTCTAGTAGTAATTTTGACTTCTCCATAGTCCCCTTGCCTCCAACAGTGCTTCTTTACTAAGAGTCAAAATACATTTGGATGTAGTAAGGGACACTGATGGAGATGGAGGACATGAAAGTTGCTGTGCTCTCACTTTGGAGGCAACAAAAGGACGTATTACAGTCCAAAGCAGGTGTACATTTTCACAGCCTTTAATTACCACAGTCTTGAAAGAAAGAACTTGTCTTCAGGTGAAATTATTCAAAAGAAATTTTCAGGAAACAGAAAAACAACTAAGAAATGCTAAACTTGAAACATCTGATACAGTGCCACTGTCAAAGCCATAAACCACAAAACATTGAGGATGGAGATGAGGGACTGAACTATCAAACACCTCATCAAAATTAAACGTAGATTGAAGTTCTTAACTAGACTGATGTCACTCAAAGCCTCAAGGTCTTGTGATTTGTTAAACAAGTCTAAAATGCATTACATAGCATTTGTGGACCAAGCTACATCCATCATACCCTTCAAAGAAACACCTGCTCCAGGAATGGCAGCTCAGCCTGTCCTGCACAGACCTACAGCCTCCTCCTCGCTTCCCTGCTCCTGCTTTGCCCACTTCAACCAACTGCGAAGCCATAGTTTACTACAAGACCTTTAGAGAGCTGGTCATGTTTTCCACTCCTCCATCCTCACTTAAAGTAATTAAAAGCCGTCCAGTTCGTGTCCTTTCAGCAGATAATGAAGTCTGGCCTTTCGCACCACTTTACTGAGAATGAAGAGAAGAAATACGGCCTCAGGGCTAAGCTCTATTCTTGCTACAGCTGCCTTGAAGTCAATGATGAGCCATGCAAGTGAGAGCTGAGCCTCCCCACATCCCCTAACTAGAATGGTTTCACCTGGACTTGAAGCATTTCATTTACAGACCTGGAAGGGAACAGCACTGCTCCTCCCCATTTCATCATCAGAATCTTCTTTTGATATTAAGAGGAAACTTATTCTCTCAAGACAGAGGAGTACTTAATAACAAGAAGAATTCACAGTGGACTATGTCCCAAAGCATTTTGGTTTTGTTTTTTTTTTTTTTCCAAAGGAAAACGCAAATTAGCAATTTCAGAAGCAAGGGATTACTGCAAGAAATCTGCAGAGATTGCTAACACCTGGGTTGGTGATTTTGTTGGCAGTACAGTCCAGTGGCCATTTTGGTTGCAAGAAGCAAGTTTTGGTTTCGAAAGTAACTTTATTCTTTCAAAGCTACAGTTCTGCCAAAAACATTAGCACAGAGCATCACTGTATTTGAAGAAAGTCCCAAATTATTTTTTTCAGCTTGGTTGAGTAAGCAATAGTTAAAAGTTTTCAATGGATGCCCAGATCTCCCTCCTCTCCTTCACTGCCAAAAACACAGGCAAGCAGCCGTTTACAAGAAAAGGTCACTTCCCCCCCCCATAAATAAACCTGTTTTGTTTTTTTTTTCTCCCCTCTGGAGTGACATTTTGAGAGGCAGGATAAGACTTCTGGAAGCCGTTCAAGCCTCTAACCCCTAACAACACATCAAACATCCAAACAAACAAATTAAAGCTTAGACGAGAATGTTGGCTGCCACAAGCAGACAGCCTGCAAATCCCTTCTCAATGGAAGGGC
Organism: Numida meleagris; assembly: GCF_002078875.1. Classification (NCBI taxonomy): domain Eukaryota; kingdom Metazoa; phylum Chordata; class Aves; order Galliformes; family Numididae; genus Numida; species Numida meleagris. The sequence continues at coordinate 14,180,508 of NC_034420.1, forward strand.
GCATTCACACACTCCGGGAGCATGTTTTGCTATGCTAATCATCTTGTTTTAGAGTAAATATGTCAGGAGCAAGGCAGGCCAAAACAAATTAAACCCTGTTTTCTTGTGTTGTTTTTTTTTTTCCTGACAACTTAACCAACTTTAATCCTGCTTCAAGACTCAAGAGTTGAAAGGATCAACTACAAATCACTAGAAAGTAACCACTATGCAGAGAAAACAAAGCAGGGGCAAAAGTCCACCACATTTATAAGAACAACCAAACCAAGCATTTCTCGTATTCTAGATGGTAGATATGATTGTCTTGCCCGAGCTTTAATATGAACAGAAAAACACTACCTGCCTTCACTTTTCGGGCTGATGAACTGAAAAATCTAAGATTTAAGGAGCAGTTAAGTTTTACAGAATTTAGTATCTGAAAATTTTACTGCATAAAGAATTTTTAGCATCTGAAAACGCTCACGGCTTCAACACAGGGAGGACACAGATTGACTCAGCTTCATTACTCACTATACATACATAATACTTACCACATGCTGAGAAAATATAGGAAAACCACATCTGTTTAGCTCATGCAGGAAGATGAAGCGTGCAACAAGATTTCCAGACATCGTCATTCCATCCCAGACAAGCACAATACTCAGCCTTCCCCTAAGCCACAACCCCTACACTCCAACTCTCCTCTTCCAACCTCAAACTTTCACTGCAGAAAAGACCAGAAGCTCAGGAGAGCTGACTCCACCCAGAGTTCATTGCTTCCAGGTGTGCCTGGGGAGCCAGAAGCCAAGCCCCAATTAGAGCTGAATTGTGCAGCTGGCAGCCCTGCTAATCCCAGAGCCTCGTCCCACCTGGTGGGTGGCACCAGCCCTGGAGCTGCTGCTGCTGGGACAGTCTGCCAGCCGGGTTTGAACTCTGCCTTACGTTCAGCAAAAGTTTGTCTAACCGAACCAACAGAATATTGCACTTTGGGTTACAGTTTTCAAAATAATAATAATTTAAAAAGCTTAATTCCTGACCAACGTTGCTGCTTACGGTTCTCATTTTTGTCTGTAACAATACTCTGTGTATATGTATAGGAAAAGCCTGTGGCCAAGCCATGATCAAAATGGAGGCCCTTGCTCAAAAAATGTTGTTTTGTGCAAAAAACAGTTTTCCGAGAGAGCCTCTTTTCAGTCAGGAAATATTTTCCATTTTATTGTAATTCAATTTACATTTATTTACATTTAGCTTTGCATTTTAGGCAGGTCCTAGAACCATGAATATTTTCGAATCTATTTGCCTTGAAATATCCTGGGATATTTTAAAAACTTTCTGAAGTAAAATGTTTAAAGGGAACATTTCATCTTTGAAAGTCATACTCAGCCTTGTGTTCAGCTGGAAGGGATCAGCAAAGAGCATCACGACTGCAGTATGGTTGAGCAAAAGACATGAAAAGGATAAGCAGATTTTCACCAACCCCTTCAAATTGTTGCACAAAGTTCATTTTCTTACCATGTATTGAACTAATTGGTAGACTTGAATTCATTCATTTGAGAAGACAATGATCTCTTAGCCCTGTTCTCTATCTCATCTCTCCTGCTGATGGAGTACAGGTGAAGCTGTGCTGAATATTGCGTGATATAACTACACAACGCATAAAGATACGAAGTTAAAAATAGTGCCTTATACATTTGAAACAGAATACCTAAATTTAGCATATCAGTTTTTAATTTTGAGACAAAAGCTTTTAAGAGAAAATGAACATACTGTGCTTTAGTAAGCTGTATATTTTAGCTACGTAAACTAATGATTGTAAGTCAGAAAAAAAAATCAGAAATTTTAAGATGGCAAAGTATATCAATTTTTTAGCTTCAATAAATGTGTCATTTCACTGCCAGCTAAAAACAGCCAAAATATCAACAGATTATACAAGCAAGACCGATTCTGTGCTTTTATGTAATTACATTTGATCTTCCAAGTGCAAATTCAATTCCAGCTGTCAATGAACTTTAATATTAATAAAGAAGTAAAATGCACTAGAATTCATGCTTTTCATCCAGAATGCCTAGCACCGTTGTAGCTGTACTTCTCTCATACTTTTCATACAAATATAAAGTTTAAAATGGAAGCTTATTTACAAAATCTACAAAATTTACTTTTTTTTCCCCCCAAATTTGCAACACTATGTTACCCCTGGTTATTTCTGAAAGCGTGTACAACATATTATCAGGTAAAACAGTGATGATTTTAGTCCACTTATAAATCAGGCTCCTTTGAGCATGGGCTGGCAGGGTATTATTTGACAAGCACTGCCAAAGTTTTGGGAGGAAGGAGACAGAAGGTAAAAATGTCTTCCTTTGGACTTTAGAATGTACTTGTTAATTTTATTGGACAAGAAAAAGACACTTCTTTACACAAAGGATTTTTTGTTAAGTGAATTTTCAAAGGTCAGCTGCAAATAACAGTGTAAAATTTCTCAAGAAAAAATAAGCAAGTTACAGAATTTCTTTTAACAGAAAGTGTCAGGTAAATGAATTGAGAGATTGGTACCATCTCTTCTGGTTCTTGAAGTCACTGTTTCAGTGATGCTATACAGGCAAAGAATTTGGCTCAATACATGTCCAAATTATCACAACACTCACCTCTCTGTTTCTGCTTCCTACAATATTACAGCTAATTACTTCTGTTCCTATCTGAATAATATTGAGCTGGTACATAATTTTTTTTTTATTAAAAAGGCCTTAATTAAAAAATATCAACTGGACAAAACCCAATTATATCATGGTGATTAACTGATATTACTGGTGATTAACTGGAATTACTGAATGTTTCATGGCATTGCCACTGGACGTCGGCATGTTGTACCAGCTTATTGCAAGTGTAACGCAGCTGTGGTCAAGATTCTCCTTATAACCTTGTCTTTGTGTGACCAGGAGTTATGGCCATGGAGACAGTTCTCAAAATCTGGATTCACTTCATCCATGTTTCTTTCTTTTCAGACCTTATCTCAAGCCAATGGCATTCATGCCATGCAATGATGCCATACATCACATACAACCATGTATTGTAATAAAATTAAAAACCTCAGTGCCAAGTATTTGTGCTTTCTGAGAAGCTGGAAGAAGCTCTAACAGAACACACTTACATGGTTTCTTGAAGCTGGAACCATTCACTGTTGAAAGAGTTTAAGATGTACTGCCTGTATCTTCCCTATGCCTCGTGCACAGTTTGTTCTTGTCTCCCTGAAGGAAGTTAATCGCAGTAAAGATAAACCCTGTACTGTCTGTCTGTTTCTGTCTTTCCTTTGTATAAGCTGTTCCTCTTGTTCTTGAGGAAAGGAATGACAGAGCTGAAATTCCCTAGTTTAAATGGCAGTGCTCTCTCTTCCCTCTTTGTATCATTTTTGTGTTCTGTTTATTGGAGCTAAGAGTTCGGCCTCATTTCTGCAGCCTTTTATATTTTTTTACAAGATCTCTATATACCCTGAGCCACAACCAAATTCCCCTTGTATTCAAGATATGCAAAAAAACAAGTTACACACATTACCCTGAAAAAAATGACACTAAGCTTTTGAATTAGATGTAATCTCCTTATTTAATACAAACACCGTAAAATGAGAATGGGCATATGTGTAGAGTCATTTTTCTACCTGGCACTTACACCTTCATATAGAAAGAATTACAACATTTAGGGCTGCCTTGGCTTTTCACTGTCATCCTGTTGGACCTAGAGGCTACTGCTTTCCTTGATTTCATCATTCAAAGAAATAATTTCATTCTGATTGTACGGAGGCTCTTGATTACTTTTTCTTGCTGCCCTTGTATCTCCCAGGCATGGGAGTTTCCTTGGTAGATGTGTGAAGATTCTTAATGGGTTGGTTGGTGGTGACTGGGTGCCTTTCTGGCAAAGCAGAGTGAGGTTTATGTGAAACGTTCTCTTGCAGTAAACAGGAGGAGAGAGAACATTGACTCTCCTCTAGCTTCCTACGCTTTCAAACCATGACAGCAATGCGATTATATCAGGAATTAAGTCTAACCATTGCTGGAGAGCACCAGTAGCCATAGGACTATGAAAAGTTTAGGGAAGAGTGAAAAGGAAAATCCCGTCTGTTGAGGTGAAAGTGTATCTGTAGGTGAAATGTCATTCTGATGAAATGCAAAACAGGTATTTCCAGAAGAAGAGACAAGCCTCTACTTCTAACCACAAGAAAGCAGTATAAAATTAAGCACAGGGGAAGCAGTATACTGGGAGGAACATGTCAGCTAGATATAGGGAGGGATGACTGTTTTGTTACAGCATGACATTTTGCAAGAAAAAGTCCTGACATGTTTTGCAGGTGAAAAACCCTGAAGATTTTTTCATGCATCCTTCCAGGCCCAGCAAGCAACCAACTCTTGAAAGAGATCAAAGGGTCTTGCAGCCCAGGGTGCTCAAGGTTATTGGTTCTGCAAGATGAAGGAAATTTTTTTTTTGGCAGTTATTAGAGGATCAGAGAATTTCGAAAGGCTGACATAGATTCAGAGGTCCAAAAGGGCCACAAAAACCGTAGTCTGTTAGGCTGACTGCTGTATGCATCGCTGTCACTGAATGTGAGAGAACCATCCTGTCTGCAGCTGCTTGAGGAAGGCCCTTCGAACAGCAGCAAGGTCCATGTCTGGACAGCTTTAATATGGCATTTAAATAGGGACAGTGTTAAAAGACCAAGACAGCTAGTTCTGCACAGTATCCGGATTGGTCAGTACTTGCATCCTTCTGAGATGTTAGTACATGGCTTCACCTACTCCTGGACTAAAAATTGTGAGATTAAGTGGTTATTGAGGTCATTAAAGAAGTATGTGGATTTCTTCCTTTAAGCACTTTAATACATAAAAATGATGTTTAAAAACTCCCCTACGTTCTTGGCTAAGAGATTATTTTGTCTACAGGCAATTTCTCTTTTAATCTAAATTTTTCACAATTTGCAACTTTTTACCTAATACATATGTTCTACAGCTGCACAGATATGGAAGCTGGCAAGGCACTCAAAGGAACAGAACCAAAATAAGAAACCCACACAAACATAAAATCCCGGTGTTTTTAAAGTCATTATGGTCTCTGGAATAAATAACACAGCTTCCAAACTCTGCCTCTGTTCTCATGAATTTTCATAAGAGAATTATTTTCCTTTTCATCGTTATTTTTATACTAACATAAAAAGGATTTGCAGACACCAAACTATGTAAAAACAAAATGAAATGCCTTGAATTTCAGAGGAGGAGGGGACACAGAAGGGAGTTCATAATTAAAGCTGAAATCTTCTCTACCACTCCTCAGTTCATAGTAATCTTCAGCAGCCACTTCTGAACCCCAGATTCTGCACGCTGGGTGTAGTCCTGGTACTTTGCACAGTGTGCTTAGAGTCGAAGCATGCCACAGATTTAGTATCTTTGTTGGCACTGGCTTTCTTTCCTCCTTTCTTTGACAGCCTATGTGGGTTTTCTTCCCTGCTACTAGAAAAGAACACTTTCTAAGAGGATGCAGTACCTTTTCTCTGCCCAAGACGTGACTATTTTGATATTAAAATACTGTATTGATCAAATCTGCCTCCTTCTGCTGGTGGATCTTGCCGAGATCTCTGAGGGAGCCGAATTGCTGATGGCATGCGAGATTAGTCTTAGCTGTCACATTTGGTTGGGAAGGAAAGCTAATCCTTCCTCACTATGTCATATTTCATTCAATTAGACACCTTCAAAATTGTTTTCACCAAACCTGAAGAGCAGTCATTTTCCACCATTTCTCTCCCACAGCTCTTATTTCCAGTTCAAGTTACTTAGCAAGGCCAAAATTTGTGTCAGGTTTCTTGGCAGCATTTGACTGCGGAATGTCCCAGAGATCCTGGACACACAGGCTTTAACACTGACCTCTTTCTTGGCCAGGTGCAGGCAACTGAAAAGTCTTAACATCACCAAACCCCAACGTCTCACGTCTCTGCAGGCACTGCTGCTTGGCAGAATGAAACCCTGGGACAAACGAGTGGGCTGACGCAGGTGGCAGACCCACTCCAGGATCTGTATCAGCTCTGTGTTTTTCAGTACAGTTTACGACCTGGCCTTATTTATTCTAGCAATGGTAGCAGTTCAATCACAGGCAACATACACCTACACACCAAAGAGTCCTAGTGCCCAAAGAGGGTGAGGTGGTGTTTTTTTAAGGCTCCAAAATCTTGTTGTCGCTTTGCAACTACAGGGGGGAAATCGATGACATTCTCCCCTCCACCTCCAATCCAAGCCTCTTTAGACAGCTCAGCTGTGTTCTGCTTCATTATGTTGATTTTGCTTTTCCTAAGGCAAATAACACGCAATCCTCAGAAAAATGGACATGTTGCTGGTAGGGATGAGAAAGCAAATGCGTTTTAAAAATATAGTAATATTCTTTGCCCTTAAGGCACTAAACCAAATGTTTCTTTTTAAAAATGACTGCCTTGTACTTCTGCTGTGTGAATACTTGCTAACAGTGTAACAAACAATCAGTTACAAGCTGTGCTAGCAAAATATTTGCCCCTTCTGACACATTTTATTATGAGAGAGGCTTATTAAATTCACAAGAAGCCTACAGCAGATTAAACTCTTGAGGATTTTTACAATTAGCATACATTACCTAATATTTCATATATGGTTTTTGAATAGAGTTGGCTTGTCAAACAACAGCCAATTAGAAAAAAAAATCAATCCCAAAGCCACCTCCAGAGTGTAGTCAAAATCCACTATTCAAGGTCGGTTCGGAAAATCATCAGAATGCAGTTTCCTATGTCAGAATAAAATGAATGTTAGTGAAATGTATGCTAACCAAACCAGTTATAAATATTATAAGGAGCTGGGTAATTTTAAAATCCCATCCTTCTTAGCATCTAAATAGGCTAATGCTCCTGTTGCTTATTCAGCACTGCGGATTTGCAGAGCTCTGTACTATGAATGTCTAAACATTCTGCTGAATTTCTCAACGTATTCAGTGCTGTCTGTCTGGTTATTTGATGGTAGAGATTGAGCTCATAATATCTACGTCGTTCCCAGCTTCTCAAATGAGGCCATCAAGAACATTACCCATCTTATATCAGACTGTATCTTAATGAAAGGCGACTAGAGCTTCAGGAAAGTCCCAAACCAATAGAAAGAATTTACATAATCATATTAATTTATGGTAGTAACTGAATGCACATGATCCAGTCTAGAGACAGCACGTGCCAAAACACACCTTTAGGTAAAATTTGAAGATGAACACAATCGACATACTTGCAGAAACTGCGAGATATACATTTCATGAGCTACTTCCACTGAGTTGTTAACATTTCACTTTACCGTGACCTTGAACCATGAAGCCTATCAACCATGCATTACAACCATCCATTTTTCCCATATTCTTCAAATGTGTAACTCCACAGGTTCCCCTACCCATGGAGGCTCAGGCTGCCATTAAATTGCAGTGTAGACATATAGTTACCCATGAAAATGTCAGCATTTCATAGCAGATTTCTCAAAAGCATACTGTGTCATCTGAGTCTCAAACTGTGTTATAATTAGACATATAGCATTACATTACCTGGTACTTATATGGGTTTTGTACAAATATTTAAAAAGATTTAAATATTTGCTGCAAATTTATTTAAGAGGGATCAAATTAGTGCAGATTAGGTTGATGGTTGGATACGTGCCACCTTACTTTTAATCACTCCTTTCTACCTGAATTTCACTTCAGTATATATTTCCCTTTGTTTATCTTGCTATGATCAAATACACATCAATGTCATTTCCACTCCAGTTTTGTCCCCATCCGTCCTCTGTGACGTAGCTTATGAGAGACCAATGGACTGAGCAAAGGTCAACATATCTTCACCTCTATCAACTCATTTGGTTTAATCCTGAATTAACAGTCTTCGTAAGAAATGGCTGCTCTTGAGCACATTCCCTTCTGTACTAAGCTCTATTTCTGAGAGCACTCAGATTTCACAACAGCTTCTCTCCACTGTCCTCCTACTAAGTATTGAGTCCTTGCATCCTGTTCTTGTTCTTTCTTCCTACCATTTTCTGTGCTGCCCTGGCAGAAATCTGGGGACTGCACTCATTTTTTTTGTAGTACTTCTTTCCCCCAATGTTCTTGCATTTCCTCATAAAGCACTTTCATTCTTTCAAAATCTCCTGGCTGTCATTTGCCTTCTGCCTCTGGCATCTCTCCTTCTCTCCTCCAGCCCTATTTTCTCAAGATCTGGTTGACTTGTTTAAGGAGGATTTTATAAAATTGTTAACAATTGTAGTGCTCTTTCCTACTCACTCTTTCATTTAACCATTTTTATTCCAGTCCTTCAACCTAACTGCTCTGCTCTGACCTCCTCCCAGCTGATCTCCTTTCCCTTTCACTTTTCCACTCATAGCTCTGAAACTTCCTTCTGCCTCACTAACCTCAAAAATTAGGTCCCTCAGCGAACAAGTTATTTCTTCACTTACTCTTAACTATTCTTTCCATCTCTGCTAGGGAGTATTGTATTATTATATTCTCTCTAGATGGTCTCTCAATGTCATTTTGATGCTTTGCCTCTAAGAATCCAGTCTACTTATCTTTCTGCACTTCTGCCTAGGAACTCTGAAAAGCTTTGTAGGCTCTCTCTGGTTTATCCTTCCATCTATTTTTCCTGTTATTGTGATTTCTTCTCAGGAGTGTCTTGTCCACATCAGAAGCTCACTATGTTAAGGCTAAGCATGGAATTTTTCTTCTCACAACTTCTCTGTTTTTCAGTCAATTTCCCTATCATCACACATATCTCCTGGACTTATTCTTCAGTCATTCTGTCCTTCCCCATATGCAAACTTGTGATTAACAATTTACAATTTATTGCATCTTGGTCATAATCCTAAGGTGTCAATGACAAACCTATACCATACTTGACTATGAACTGGGCAGGGTTTACATTTCAGCACTCAACATATTGCTGATGTGCTGTCAGTGAGTGGGTGAAACTCATTATGAAATGAATAACTCTCGTGTTTCACGAAAAACTGGAATATGAGTTTCTGAAAGGGCGATGAACCTCAGTTATACAGGCAGCTGGTTAAAAATGAAGCAAAAATTTCTGGAATAACAAAGGAACTAATTAAAACACTCTCAGACTTCTGAGCTCTTTCTTTGCTAAGCTAAAATATTGTTGCAAATGAAAGATTTATACACAGATAAAACACAGGAGCTCAAGAAATTAACTATGGATGAGGTGCTAAGTAGGAATGACCACGATGTAATTTAATTTGGAACTCTTGGGTTTCAGGTAAACCAGATTAGCTAAGATAGAAAAATCTGTCAAAGGACTTGAAAGAGATATAAAGCGAGATGACTACATGGAATAATGGCACGGAGCATTACAATGTACAGCAATGAAGAATGGACAGACTAATTTATATAATGAAACTACAAAGTGTGCTTTCTGTTCAACATGGACCATCAATTTAAATGCCAACAAGGTACAAAGAAAGAATATACAGAGAAGAGGAAAGGAAAAGCAGGGGACATACGAGTTTCCTGTACTTCAGTTTGTTGAGTCACCACCTGAACAAGGCAAGAGACGGAATGCTATGCTAAAAGAGCAGGTTTGTTTTCTTAATGGCATTTTCAACTCTTTTTAACATACTCTCCTCTCCTGGCTTCTTAACTCTTTAAAAAGTGAACAAAAACCTCACATTATACTTATTAAGTTACAGTAACAAAACTAGCATGTGCAGACACTTGGTTCTTACTAAATTTTCTATGTTTGGAAGACACAAGACAATTCTCTGTAGTAGCCACATAAAAACAGATGAATGCAACAAAGACAGTACTGGCATAAGCCATAACAAGGCATGCAGTAACAGGGTATTGGTGCAGACAAGGTAGATTATGAGGCATAATGCATGGTGTGCTACTGCCCAGTAATCGAAGGTTTGAAAGAGCCAAAGAGCCTTTCTCCCGCTCTTTTTTTTCTTTCTTTCTTTTTTTTCTTTTTAAATCAAGTTCCATCAAACATCAACAGTACTCGTTTTTGGAACAATTAAAAAGATAAAGTATTATAGATACCTCTCTTTCAGCTATTTTGACCTTGTATTCTAAAATAACCATATCCAGACTACTGTTTTATTAGAAATGTTAGAAACATACTTTTAACGTATACCAGAAGATGTTAAAAAAGGAAAAATCCAACTCAAGCTTCAAGATTAACTGAAAAAAAAAATACTTGTATTAATTTGAGTGAACCTTTTCATTTATCTGAATATGATTTTCTTTGAGATATAGTCTTTCCATTAAGATTAAAAAATGCTAAAAAAATCCAAATTTGTGAAGAAACAAGAATAAAATTTCTCACCAAGAAAGAATACTAATAAACTGATGTAATGAGAAAGATTACAGCACACTTAATCTTTGTATTTTATGAGGCCTCTTGAGTTTTTTCCAGTTGGAAGGCTCAAAATCATTGCCAGTGAAAGAGGAGAAAAATCACCTGAAATTTTAAGGCTGCCGTCTCCATCAGTGACAGTTTAAATGTTATTTCAGAACAAAACCAGAAGACTTTCGCTTTGTACCATTAAGGTAATTTACAAACAAAAACAGTTCTTAGAGTGAGCACAATCCCAGGCATTCACAAGATTTGTGCAATCTTTTTTTCATGGATGTTACAGGCCTAGCAGCAGCTCCTTTTAACACTCTGAAGCATTTGCTTTTCCCAGAAAAGTATGAAGAGAGATAATGGTAGAAATTACCTATTTGTCAGTATGCAAAGATAATTCTAAAAAAAAAAAAAAAAAAAAAACAACCCACCAACCCCCCCTGGAAAATAAAGAAAAGGCTAATTGTGAGCTATTGGGAATGTCTGCTCTGCAATATCAACTTAGAAAAGATATTATCTGAGAAATGGAGAATAAATGAGACTGGGAATTTATTTTTAATAGCTGGCATTTGACAGAGATCAGTGAATACCCAGGCAAAGAATTTCATTTTTCAGAAATCATAATCCGATGTTCTTCATCTGTAACACTGAGAAATAACATATGAAAGAAGAAATGCTAGATCACTTCTAAATAATGAAAACAAGAGTCAAAATGTCTCCAGATACTTTTCCAGGAGCAAAGCCACACTCTGTCTCTTGGGATAATCATAGAAGAAAACAATGTCTTATTTCCCTAGCTAGGAACGATAATTGAATACTCAAATCATTTGAGGGTAACTTTATGATACAGAATCTGTTGACAATCTTTAGATAAAATGAGTTTGTCATGCCATCAAGATAGGAGGTACTGATTAAATCAGTCTGATTTTACTAACTCCTCAAAGGATGTACAATAGAAAGTGTTGGGAGTGGATTGTGTTTACTCTTCCATTAACAACAGCAGTACAGACTCAGCAGAGCCTGGGTCTCAGGTGAATGTCATTATCATCAGGCTACTGAGTTAATTTTGTGTAATTAATTAAATATTCATTTGGTCAGGCACGGACAGATACCAATTTGACAGTCCAGTGACTAGGGCAGTCACCTAGGCTAATGAGACCAAATCCCTTCTCTAATTAACATGGAGAGAAAGGAATAAAAACTACAGACTTTGAGGGAAAGGTATAAAACATAAACGAGTAGCCACTTATCAGAAGAACGAGGAGACCCCTCTACCGGAGAAAGAAGGATTGAATCTCTCTTGTACATTCTACATTTGAGGTCTGCTCCAACCTACTTACATTTCTGAGCTAAGACACTTTCTTGTCAAAAACTGTTCTGTACATTCTGAGGAAATGTTTTGTTGAATTGACAGGAAAACCATTTTGTCAGAAAAACTCTAGACCATGTCTACTCAATACTTACAGCTGAAAAGCTGTTTTCATTTTAAGCCCATTTCTGTTCCCACGTTCTCAAAATGTGCCAATGTGAAAATAAAAAAAAAACCACCAACACCTCAGCAGGGAGCTTAGCTGTGCAAACTGAGACGGTGAAGACTGTAAAGATAATTCTACAAAATTAAGAACTAATCCAAGAACAAAGGGAGCCTATCCATCTCATGATGCACCACATTCATTAAAAATAAATATTGCACTTCTAAGAACTGTATCTAACTGCAGTATTTCATTTCATAAAGCTGGCAGTTGCACACTGACTGCAGTACAAGTTATCACTTCCCCCTCCCCCCTCCATTTGCTAATTAAAGTAGGAAACAAATGCGTGGATTCTGCTAGAAATTTTGGCTTTTTAAATTGCAATCAAAGAACATTTATTTACTTACATTGAATCTTGTAAAATTTCATTGTTAAAGTAGAGAACATAAATCCAATAACTGATAGCAAAATGGAGGCTTGATAATTCTCACTTAACTGATTTGCAGACTTGCTAGTCTTTGTGCCCCTGCTCTTCCACAATTTAAGAGCAGAGCTCTGCAGAAGTGTTTCTTGGTAATTACACTTCATTAATGTAACACAATCTATCACAACATATTTTCTATTTACTTATTTATTTTAGACAGCTCTACATTGTAACCAGTTAGGTGGCTTAGAACAAATATATAGCCCTTGATGAAAGATAAGCAGTCTCATGGACTGCCTGCCCAGAGCCTTCAGACCATCAGTTCCACCAACCCAAATCGTGAGGGCTGCAGTCCTGAAGCAATAACTCTTCTTAGAGTTAAGGAGCCATGAAGGGGCTTGTTATGGGATAACATTTTTGACTACTAGCATTGAGAATTTAGCACTGACTTTCACAGCAGATTCCAGGGAGGAAGAATAAGAGGAAGAGGTGAAACAATGAAAGAGAACTTGCTTTTCCTTATTAGCTTCTGAAGTTCAGGTACAACTTCTTTTTAATTATTAGAGAGTTTTGCACTGGTGATATGAACTCCTGATTACAAAGCATACTAGTAGAGTGTTTCCTTCCTTGACTCCCTAAAAAACTGGCTGAACTCTGAGAAGATTTTTCCATCCCCACATTTTAAGATATTTAAGATGCTCACAGGAATGACAATGCCATATATTAAAGTACTAGTCTAAATCTAGAGGTACAAGCATTATATAAAGTGTGTTCAGGTATTACTCTTTTCTGCATAAAAAGTTAATGGCACAGCACTGCCTTTCTATTATAAATTTATAAGCAGAACAGTAACGTCTGACTAGACATATTTAGAGAAGCAAAACATTTTGGGTTGATTTCCAGCTTCATTAGTACTCTCACTATACAGAGCTTTAAAGAGACTGTACTTTGGTGGCTCATGTCCATAAATAATGTCAGACATGGTTCACTGGTTGAATTAATCTGATGTAAAATGACTAAATTGAAAATCTGTAGGTTGAGCTCTTGATGAATTCTGGCAGAGCTCTAAGAAAGTGATCATAAGCTTATTAATGAGAGTGATAGAAATTGAAATATTAAAGAAGCAGGATGTAATAGATTAAAAGTTAATTTTGATAACGTAACTTGTACCAAATAAGAAAATGACTGATGCAAGAAGTTTCTCTTTTACTGTTTTCATATAGTGTTTCTTTCCAAAGTAAGCTATTAGACTCAACTATATGGCTTTGAAAGGGATAAAAGCCATAAGACTACCTTTTTTCAGCTTCTTGTCTTGGCTGTCATCCATACCTTCCATCCATGCTAATCTATGGCAAACCTATGTGGAAAAGGTTTTAGCAGCAGTTTTAAGCAGCCTTTGACTCAAAAATGAAAGCCAAAATACTTGCTGATGAATTCCTGAGGGTGGTCATGGGTATGACTTGATCATTCCTGGGGAGATTTTGTGCCTGAAATGCTGGGGGATCATAGGCGTGAAATTCAGCAGATCTCTGCAAAAAAACACATCCACCTTTAGATGGGCTGTTCTCCTTCCTGACAGAGTGGAAAGCCATGAACTGTGCACTGCGAGAGGCATGAAAGAAGTCTGGCCTAAGTCATTAGAAATTTAGCCTGTTGCTAAAGCTATCTTTCACTATTGAGAGGCTCTAAAATAATAATAGGAAAATCTCGGAGGTGTAATGGCAAAATACAGAAGTTTTATGAACAATAAAGATCAGTGTTTGGTAAGTTTAAAAGTTGAGTCTGCATCATATTTGAGGCACAATTGTAAAAAGCACAAAACTGACCAGCATCAAATGAAATGCAGCATTCTTTAAGATCTAATTTGAAATTTTCATACAAAATATATTGTTTGTAATATTCGCTGCAATTGGATATATGCTGCCATTTATCAAAAGGCAGATTTTAAAATGCAGCACATTTAATACATTTTCCAATATAATGGGATGTTGGAAATTGAAGAAAAGCTTTAATAAAACTCTTCTGCTTCAAACAGTCCCAATCTTACAAAAACATGCCTTTTTTAGCACTAAAAAGACTTTTCCATGGAACACATTCATGTCCTGGGGCTTCTACAGAAAAACCAGCAATAAATTTAGAATCCCCAGTAAACAGATTACAGTATAAATAGAGAATAATTTTCAGAGCATTTGAGGTCATTTGTAAACATTAAATAATAATTTCTGACTCACTGGAGAACTCAACAGATTTAAGACAGAGAGAAACAGTAAAGCTATACAAATTCATTAAATATTACAGATTTGCTTCCAGCAATTCTATGGTTAAGATATTTAGCATATAGAAAACAGAGATTAAGTCAAGAAATATAAACTACTGGACTACGGTAAACTTAATATACTGGGTTATGGTAAGCCCAGAAAGACTGCAGATTTCAGGTCCTTTGAGGATTAACATAGCAAGTCAGCCAACAGCTCTAGGTCAGTCGAAACCTACAAGTTCTACAAGGTCAATGGTCAAATATGGTACCACATATTTGATGATGACAGGTATGCTGAAAGCTTGTACAGCCATCCTCTTGTGTCCCACAGCTGAATATAGTTTCCTATTTGCATTTTAATGATAGTGATAATAATGAAGATGTGTTACAATTGTTTGAATAAGTACTGAAAACCTAAGAATTGCCCAGCTACTCCATATTCAAAGCTAACATTTTCTTACAGGGCCAGGATACGCAGGCAGTGAGTCCCACCAAACTGTATTTGCTCATTATTCACATCTTGGCAAATCTCTTGACATTTGCTAAGCAGATGACATTTATACAACTACTGTTTTCATTTCTTACTCACTCTATACTGTGCAAGGAGCTTTCCAGACAAAAGAGCCAATGTCTTTTATGCTGTGTATAGTTGACAGTCCAAGTCAGGAGTAAACAAGTGCCACGGAGGAGGTGATGGAGCTTTTAGCTCAGCCTTCCTCCAGATAACTCACAGATAGCACAGACTGAATTTTTAGAAAAACTCATTTGGAGCCTGAAACTTTCAGAAGTCTTCATGGGAAACAAGAGCACTTGGAGGCTAGATTAGCTTTGGATGCTAACTCTCGACAAGCTGCATCAAGAGGTTTGTATATAACCAATTCTGCAGCCAACAAAATAACCCAATGAGACAGTAAAGAACAAACACTCTATTGCCCTTATTTTATCATTCATATATTTAGGTTTTCCTGCTAGCTTTGTTCTCGATGAATCTGCTGCACAAAAACCTATTCTCATGTTCACTTCCAGACAGGCATTTTATACCATCACACACTTAAGTTTAGTAGTAGTTAGATCTCAGAGCTCTAAACAGTGAATTTTATACATAGTTTACATGTAATGCTCAGTTAGATATAGCCTCTTTGTTTCAGGCTCCCTCCCTTTTGTTATGATGCTAAAAAAAAAGTGTTGCATAGAGAAAAGAAATTTGGGGTATTGGATGTAGAGAAAGTCACCTTAAAAAGAATGATCCTGCAAGAAGTGGAATCAAGATGAATATCTCACAGTACAATGTAGTCAGTGACAAAAACAGTCAGTCTTATCTCCAAAACTCTAAAGAAGGAAATAAATTTAGACCAATACAGTGTTGTGGAGTAAAAGCATCTGGATTCGTGTCAGGCTCCTTAAAGTCAATGAAAGATTCCTAACGAATTCACGAAGCATAGGATTTGACTCAATTTTTTAAACAAAGATAGAGTAACAGCCATTAGCTGGGATTACAACTATTCCTCTCGAATAGGGTTTCTTCAGGAATGAACTTCATAAAGATCAGGTTAAATACAAGCCACATTCAGTGATAAGGGAAATGCACTGGGTTTGGAGATCTCCTGGATGCCTTCAATGTTTCTGTAGTTTCCTCACTGAGAATGTGGGAGAGGAAGTTATGATCTCAGTACGGAAAACTGTAGG
This sequence comes from Numida meleagris, assembly GCF_002078875.1. Taxonomy (NCBI): domain Eukaryota; kingdom Metazoa; phylum Chordata; class Aves; order Galliformes; family Numididae; genus Numida; species Numida meleagris. Next base: position 14,196,701 of record NC_034420.1, read on the forward strand.
TTCCACCAAAGTACAGAGTGCAAACGTCATGGATAGCAAAGGAATAATAGCAATGAGCCTAAGAAATTTATTTTAGTTTAAATTAAACATAATGTTTCTAATCAGGGTGAAACAAATGCAAAATCCTATGTAGAAATCCCAAACATCAAATTGAACATAAATTTACACAATTCTGGACTGAATATCTCTCCAGAGATACATGGAACATGAAAGCCAGAATTATTATTCGGAATGCTCAGTGGAAAGCCCACCTGCAATATGGACTTCCAAACTGCAGATATGGTACATGGCCCACAGAAGGAGATTTAAAGCAGGGATGAATGGAACAGGCAGTTAAAGAGGAGATTGATTTAAGAAATTAAGAATAAAATCTCAATAATCAGTAACTCAGAGGGAATATTATATCTAAGGATGTGTAAAGACTTTAAATATCAAGATGATGAAGCGATAATTTTGGGTTTTATTTCTTTACTGAACTCAGCAGTCAAACCCAATTAGCTCTGTTATGGAGGAAAACAGTCATAAGGAAGCTCTTTATGAGGAGCAAAAAGAAAGAACATTTGCTTAGTCTAGCAAAACCAGAGAAGATGATTATTTCAAAATAAATATTGAGGAACCACTTAGGAAAACTCTAGAAATTTCAGCTGGCTTTGAATAAATTTAGGATAAAAATTAGCAGGTGTCTGATCAGGATTGATGCTAAGGATTCTTCCTGCTGGAGTAGAGGGGCAATAAATCTTTTCATCTTAAGATAGAACTTGGTAGCCTAATGAAAAAGTTTATATGATACCATTGCAGAGGGATTGGACTTAATGAACCAAGAAGTCGCTTCTGGTGCGTCTTTATATACTGCTGAAAGGGACTATTATTAGGAGGAATATCAGAAAGCAATATTCAGTCCATCCAATAACATTGTCTTTGAAGGCACAAAATAAAATATTTACAAATGTTAATTAAAGTGTGAAAGGTAATTGGTTATTTTCTTATTCTATTCAGTATAATAACTTTCTGATGACAGTAGAGGAATCCAGAGGTATTGGTGTGGTTTTTAATGAGTGCTCTGACATTGTTCTAAAAGGAGCTATGCAGCAGGATATTATCTCAATGACCCTTGTATTTCCTCTTGTACTTGCAGCATCCTCACAGTAAAGTAGAGCACAGTATGACAGGAGTTGAAGAGTCAAAGACAATGACCTTAGCAGTAAGACATCCACCTCAACAGCCAGGTGCTCGGTGACTGTGAATAAAAAAAGGCAAAACCTCTGTTGATAGCAGGAACAAGTTCATCTATTTCTATTGCCAAAGCTGACAATTATGAGGTCTACATCTCTAAAAGCCATTATAAAAAAGCTGTGTGCTATCATATATTTCAAAAATTTCCCATGTCCAATGGGAGACAGTCACCTTGCACTACTCTAATGAGCTGTAAAAGCTGATAAAGCATGACTAGCAATGAGTTAACAGTTCTGCGAAGAGAAGTATAGAGTGGCTAATTGGCTTTGCGATGCAGAAAGGCTGTTGGTGACAATCCTCTTGCAGATGTTGAATGATTTCCATAGGAGACATCTGTGCTCTGCCTGAACATACTTCAATAGGTTTGCAATTTTCTGTGAAAGTCTGAATATGCATGGAAACCTCAAAATGCATGGTGCAAAACAAGGAAAATGCTTGTGTCTTTCAGTACTTCTTATTATTATTTCTTTTTGATTCAGGAAGCATTTGTCTTCAGCTTTAAGGTGAATGCAATATTTGAAGTCAAGAAAAGTGGAGCTCACTATATGCAGCCATGCCTTCCAAATGTTGGCTGATGTTCAAAGGTCTTACCTTTACTTATGCGTGTTGAAATAGTCCAAACTCAACAGTGTATCAAGAGCTGGAGAAATTCGGAAAACAGCCAAATAGGTACATGAAGTTTTGTCTGTTAAGGGGAGAGGTCGTGGACAGCTTCCTCCTGAAGATAATAACCTGGAGGAGCTTTGCACAGAAACTGCTGGCAGCAAATCAGTCAGCCTCACGATTCAGAAGAGAGTTTTCATCTTGACTGATGAAAGCTAGCCCCTCCACAGACTCTCCCTATGGTCTCTTTAGTTAAAAGTAATCTATCCTAGGCACAGCTGAAACCGAGAAACAGACCACTTGGAGAATGAGACCTACAGTTTACAGATTATCCTGTTTAGTAGAGTAATATGTGCTTTTAAAACTAGTGAGTGCTGTGCCAATATTCAAGCATCCTTGGACTGGATCCCAGGCTGTTAAAGATGGAGATTGTCTAGGAGGAAAAGCCTCTGGGAGTTCATACTTCAATCAAAATTTTCACAATAAAAATTTAAAAAATAACTGTGATAGGGAATAAAGGATAATAGCAGACTCTCACATTGTTCTCCCTTAATCTTCAGTGATTCCCTTCAGCATTTGTAGGTTGATGGTGCATCATACCACGTGCTTTCTGTCCTATTAATAGGCAACATAGCCCATGTAAGAAAACCATTCCTGATTTTCAAACATCTATAACTTCTCTGCTGCAAAATCCCTGGTCTTCAATCTGTAGCTGAGGCATTCCTGTGATGACAGGCAGCCCAGAGATGAAATATTTCAAAAAGCTTTCAAATTTTCACTAAAGATTTGTACACATCACTTGCACACCACTGGCACATCACATTAGGAGATGTACTTTGCTCTGACCTCAGAGGCCCCACTCTCTTTGATTTTCCTGGATTCTCATTTATTTTTCTGGATAAACACCATGAGCAACAGTTAAACCATGCCATGTACCATGAGTGATTAGATATTAGAAAGAATAAAAGACTTTACAGAGTAACGCAAAATAATTTGCAAATTATGAAAAAGAAAAAAAAAAAAGAAAAACAATCAGAAAAAAACCCAAACACTTTCTGTTCATCTCTAGAACTTATATTCATATAAGATTAAATTAATACTCCAAGATTCTGTCAGAGGTACCCATGGAATACGAAGACTAAATTTTGGCATTTTCCCCAGTACAATGTATTTGTTGAAAACAACCTAATGCAGTATGTTGGTTTTTATGAGTGTGTGTTTAATCAAATATTTCTGTGCTCTTTCTTCTGAGGCAAAAATCTATACTAGTAGATTAGAAAAATCAATGTGCAGCTTTAAATGTGGATAAAATGTTAAAATGTCCTGCATGAAAACAGTTTTTTTTAAGGTAAAATCAAATTTAGCCACTCCTAAGCCATTTGCAGACAGAAGTAAATATTGTTGCATTGCTACATGGGAAAAAAATCCAACAAATTTGGAAAAGAGTGTTTTATTTTTTCTAAAAGAACAGCCACATGCTTTTATTTTCACTCTGGACTAAGCAGTTGTCTTCTGTTCATTCTGAAGATGTTAATCAACAAAAGTATCTATTTGGTGCTCATAAAAAAAATCGCAACTGTGAATTCACCCCAAAACTTTAAAAAAAAACAAAAAACAACAACAACAAAAAAACAAACAGCTTTGGGGATATGAAAAATAATTTGGATATTTATGTTTTCTGTGTCCAGTGCATACGTTTACCATTTAGTCCTCGTAATGATTTTATCATTGAGAATATTATCCTGAATTACTGTGAGGAGTCCCACATCTCACCCTTAGAGTTACGGATTGCTCACTGCGGAGCCTTGTTTCTCCAGTGTCCCAGAACACATCTTCTGGCACGCCGCCTACCCAAGATGGATGAATGTACTGCGTTCTACTGCAGAGACTCTGAAAATAACTGCATTTTTCATCACCTAGGGCTTAGTATTAATTGAAAGAACAGTCTCTTTATGGCAAGATTTCTAAATTTTCTACATAATTTGGACTGCCTGGCATCTGCCAGTTTACTAAGAAGTATCAAGGTTTCAACCAAATAGGGGAGGATGGTGTTTATTAGTGAGATGCATCCTTTCCTGGCCCACTTTAGCATAAACTGAAAGAAAAGCAGTGTTTTGCAAAATAGCTGGAAATAGTCATACTTTGCTTTTGGAACATTTTGAAGTCATAAAACCTTACTAGAAAAGCTACTTGGATAGTCTCCATGGAGCAAAGGAAAGCCAAATAATTGTGCATAAACTACAGAATACTCCTGCCCTATTATTGTCCAAGTTCTCTGTCTTATTGTTTGAGAAAATGCCCAGTAAAACACATACCATTAACACGGACAAACATATTAGCAGGAATGTGAATGTTACATTTTAAAGTTCCCTTTGGGAAATGCTTTTTTTTCCTGAACTGTACTTAAAACACAAATGAACAGCAATTATTTTCTGAATCAGCATGAAAATGAAAAGAGGAAAAAAAAAAAGCCATAATCACAGCGAGGCTAAACAGGGAACAAACCGGTTATTAGTAGATCTAGAGCTAATTAATCATGTCCCAGGTTTGATTCTGTTACAGCACATCATATGGATTGCTCATGCATTCAGGCTTTGATACACATTACCACATAAATCATTCAGAATTAAATGCCACGAGCTTAGGAACAAGCCCTCCCTCCCTTTGGTCAGGCCACAGGAAATGTGGGAGTCAGGTTTGCAGTGCAGGAAGACATCACCCCCAAAGGAGCGCTTGGTGCGGTGCCAGCACCTCGTTAGCATCTAGCAGTGCTGGCAGAGCATGAAAGCAAGAGAAAATACAGGCGAGCACAAGTCAAGGAGCAGATCAAGCAGCAGGGTCAGGGTTTATAGGCTCTATTTAGTGCATTTTAAAGGGCAACTGTTGGTCTAGTGTATAGACATCAAGGAACAGCGCTGTTTAAAATTCCTACGTACGTGCACAACTTTCCAAGAAATACCTAAACGTGCACTTGTTGTGGTCAAAGATTTTTTCCGTAATATTCCCAAGCAGTTTGTGAAAACAGGTGGGTCACCGAAATTCCTGCAATTATTCATTTTCTTCCCTTCTGCATTCTCCTCTGGATACAACCTGAGGCACACAATTAGCACACAGAGCAGCAGTAGTAAAAAACGCTCGGTTTCACGTATGAGGATGTTCTGCAGGACTTGTTTTCGACAGGGCCTTCCTAGCCAGAAATGGAGTAACAGCAGCAGGTACTGTGCAGAAAGATGGAGAGATCTGCCTGCTCGTTGTGGCTAAGTGAAGCTGCCAACACTGATGTGTCGGTCAGAACAAGGCTTTGATGTGAAATTTAGAACAGATGTTTTATCTGGGAACTAGTCCAGATCTTAAAAAAAAAGAAAAAAGAGTGAAGAACTCAATAGTGGACCCTTTTGTCAGCAGCAGTGGCATCAAAAGGACTGAGGAGATACTGAGTAAATAGCTGCATTTCTAAGTCGCAGCAGAGAAGCAGCAATGCTGCATGATTAGCTCTGTGAGTGACATACACTGCAGCCATGAACTAATTGGTGATTGCCAGCTAAATGGACTGAACAAAGCGGTAAACCCTGGCCATGTTAATATGGCCACTGTTTTTCATCTATCCTGTCTGCTCACTCTGTTCTTTCCAAAAAACCCCAAGAGTGCCATCTCTTCTTAAAGGCAGCTATACTAGCAAAACCAGCTGAGACGAATGGCGTGAAGGTTTACAGGACTGCAAATGTATGACAGATCTTTGAGAGATATTAACTACTGCATTACGTGCAAAACTGAGCTAATAAAGACTCTTCCTCGTAGATCATGTCCAAACTGAAAGGAGTTTTAATCCACACAAAAGATTTAGCAAAGCTCTATCATTAGTCCAAGGGTTATTAAGCATATAAGAGAATTCCTTCAAATTTATCTTCTTTGCCTTTTCTCTAAATGACATCACCAATTTGTACTGTAAACGCCTTAGAGGATGTGCTGTCAAAACTCCATTATCTGTTTGAAATACATCTCAAAGGCCTTCTCCCCAGTCTGCTGCATATATGGATGGGAGGGAAGGAGGAGGCTGCCCAGGAGGGCTCAGGCAGCCTTTGGGGCTCCTCGATAGCTTCTTGGCACCCCTGGGGCAGACCCACCTCAATCCACCTGCACTGAGCTGCTCTTTGTGGATCCATCCTATGTGCCCAACCAGCTGGGCCAGTGGGTCCACCTTTTGTGGCATCAAAGCCACAGCACTGTTTGTGAAATATGTGATGTTTGTGCTGCCAGATGCAGTGAGCTATGGCCTAAAGCCCTATGGACTGAGATGGCCATCGTGTAGCCGGGGGTCCCAGCACACAATAACAAGTCTCCCTTTAACTCAATTTTTTACACTATTACTGTATTCCTGAAGTGGTTTTAAAAAGCATGTATTCTAGCAAAAAGGAAATGAAACAGCAATAGCATCGTGTTGTCACTGGTGATTTCAAAGTTAGCTACACCATGCCTGGAAAAATACAGTTTCCTTGGGCTGCAGCTATTCAGTGGGCCAGTTAATCAGGTGATGCAAATCAGTGGAGTTCTGTCTGGATGCCTCAGCAATAATGCAAGATGTTGCTCTCATGATTGCTTTTTGCTGAGCCTACATGCTTTGTAAAGCCACTACAGCAAGTTGATAATGATGCATGAAATGGAAAATCCTTCTGTGCACACCCAAATGCTCAGTGGATGGGCAAAGCAATCACAATGGTGCTCTGTTATTTGGTGGTTCTTTGCACATGTACCCGCGCTAAAGTATTCAGGCACTTGCTGATTTTAAATAGGTGCAACTCCACCTTTTATAATGCATTTACTCCTGATTAACACATCCTTAAATATGACTGGAGGCAGATGTACAACAGTATTCAGGTCAGGCACTGAATAAAGAACACAAAGTTGTGGGACTGAAGATGAAGATCTTCTGTGGTGTCATTCTGCTGAGTTAGATAGCAGGGAATTTGGCCTGGTTATGTACCTCATTGACATGTCAACCCCTTCAGGCAATGGTGGCTGGATATTTTGAGAATAAAAACACTTGGAGCATATGCGCCACTATCACACTTCAGCAGTAGTTCTTTCCGTTCTACAAAACTTGCTGGAGAAATTTCAAAGTAAGTTCTCAAGACTTTTTTATTCATCTCCATAGTCACAGTGCTACTCAAAGGTTATCTGAAATAGCTGCAGGCAGTGGAGGAATCATAGAGAGATCACATGAAACACAGCCTAGTTTCTGGAAAAGAGGGATATTTAGCTGCTCCTCTATAACATTACTGTGCACCATTTTGACCACTTCTGGGACATCAAATACTGAAAACAGCTCAGAAAGCATTTGGCTCAACATTTATATCTATATATCATGAAGACAACTATCTAATGCAAGTACTTTAAATCCATCTCAACTCAAAAATGTAAGCCATATAATATCAAAAATGTCATCAGAATGTAAGGATTGCACACAACAGTACCCCTAAAATACTTCCAGAGTTCATTCCATATGGAAAACTGAAGGTTAAATGTACTGTCTCATGCACATTACACTATTAACTTTGTTTTGTGAATCTAAGATAATACACATATATTTTTCCCACTGAATTAGCTTCCTCAGCCAAGTAGTAGTGAGATCAGATGAGATGCAGTACTGGCAGAGGGGAATCGGATCATCCTGAATTTAGTTCTGCTTAAAGAGTTATGGATCTGCGGCCTTAACTGGCAATGACATTTAGGGATGTGAGCTGTTACAGGAGAATTTTTGCTTCCCTTCTAAATAGGGAAAGAAATTGGAGATAAGTTCCCAAATTATTTACTCAAACGTACTAAAAGCAACACAATATGTTTGTCTTAATACACAGACAAACCAATCACATTTGCTCATTACAGCAGTACAGATTTTGTTTGACAGCTGCTGGCAAGATAGAAGGGTTTTATTTCTCAGTTTTTCTGGCTCTTGGAGTGACTCTGGAGATACTCAAGCCTAGTTTCCTTACAGCTTGTTCTGCTTCTGAAGATGGGCAATGTTAATTTGTTTCCTCTGAATTTCTTTACCATGTCCTCCATTCTTGATTGTAGCATATTTCAACTTATGCTTGGTAAGCTTCTCTTTGTCTACTTATAACTTCTCTCAGTGAAGTTCTGTGTCTAATTTGAACACATTGGCCAAAGCTCTTAACATATTAACTTATTCCATTTGCTCTCAATTCAGTCATTCAATAATAAAGCGTGGAGCTTTCTGTAATTATGTGAGTTCCCAGGGAGATACTCTGCAAAGTTCCACCATCATTTTTTGGTTCCTTACCAAATTTAAGCAGAAGCTTGATTATTATTTTTTTTAAAGTGCATCTGTAATAATCTCTTTTTAATTGCTTCTCATTTTGCTTGTTCTCATCATTCTGGTGTCTGAAGCCACAAAACCGTCAAACAACGCAGTTCCCTTACCTGTGTACCAGCTGCTTGCGGCTTACACAAGTGGCAGTTTCATAGTCATGAGTGACACACACTTTATGTGGGCTGCACTTCACCTTCAAACACGGATCTTTGGATGGATCAAGGGCTATAAAAAACAAACACACAGGAAAAATGTTAGAAATACATGTGAAGTGATCTCATGGCTGACAGATTACAAGTGTTAGGAATGAATACTCCCATATCTGCCTGAGGAAATACTTTGCCACTTTGCAGTATGTGCCATTGTTTGCAGACCGTAAGGTAAATGGAGATACGTAAGTAAAAGTATAGATGGAATACTTAAAGATTCTTATTACCGAAAAGTGTTCTGATAATAACTTGGCATTAAAAATAAGATTAGACATTGTACTTCAGGAAGACGTTCTGGTACAGTAATCTTTTGTTATGCTCTTTATTTCACAGAAAAGTTATGATGGAATGAAAGACACGAGTAACAACAATACCAATAAAATTATCCTGGACTTTCATACAACTGTTATCAGCAGCAGCTCTGCTGGAAGTGGGATTAGTGAGCATGATGAGTTTCTATTTCAGAGCAAATATGTCCAAGTTGTCTTTGTTCATGCTCCCTAAGGAAAATTCTTCCTCCAAAGTTGCTCCTTATTCTCCATCCTACTCTACCCAATGCTCTTCCACTTGGTGGTAGCATTCCAGCTTTGGCCAGAAGCCTTTATTCCTCGAGGAGCAATCACTGCTGCTTTGTCTCCTTCTCCATTGTGGATTTGAAGGAGTGAATAATGCTGTACCCTAATGACAATGCAAAAGAGGTTTAAAGGACACAAAATAATACCCAAACTGGCACTCGGCCAGAACACAAGGATTAACACAAACACGTGCATGTGCACACACACTGCTTAAGTGAAAAGCTTATTTGGAGATTGAAACATCACAACGACCCACTGCCATATTCCAACAAGAGATTCCTGCAAAAATTCCCATTTAGGGCAATGAACCAATTCCCCTGAATACAATGAACACGCTCTGAAAAGAGGCAGTGAGATTCTGAGGGCTCCTTCACTTGTTTCTCTGTACACAAAAATCTCTCTTAACACTCAATGAAGAAATTAGCACATGGTGTATTACACTGAGTCTTGCTGGAGCTGCACATATACTCTCCCTCTCCTCATATAAGTGAAGGTATTAAGCATGTATCAGAGGACTCAGGTGGTAAAATTAGGATTTGTTTTAGGATTATCCTTTTAGCACTCAAAGTGAGAGAGTTGGAACTCATTGGAGGCAGGAGCTGCTCCTTTGCAGAGGGAAGATGCTTGTGCACGAGGCACTGGAGCAGCCCTGTGTCATTCTTGTGGTCCCAAAAGAAGCTCAATAGGGCAGACAGTATTTGCTGTCCTGCCTGCATGCAAACCGAGCTGCTCCTGCCAAGTTTCTATAGACTACTGCCTTAAATGACTGCTGATTTGGTAATCTTTCAAAGGAAAAAAGAAAAGCGATACAGTGCTGTACTGGATACCACTTCAATTACAGCACTGATCCCACCAGGGAAAATCTCTTATAAATACTTTTCTGCAATCAAGTCCTATTTGAAAGGCTATCTATCTAAATTTATTCTCTAACAAAAGGATGCTTCTAAAGACCAGCAATAAGTTGTATCTGCCAGGAGGAATTACAAATACTCCAAAAATGGTTATGTGAATACTCTGAAGGGAAGTCACAACCGTACATAGAAATTTCACCTGGAAGTGATTTGTAGATAAGCTTTTTTGGGTATTATTTTGCCATAGACTGAACTTTCTGTTCATCTTGAAGGTGTCTTTAAAACTCATTTTCCTTCCCCCTTCCCTCATAATGGGTCATTTTTTGAATTGGGCAACTCAGTTTCATTTTTGAAACTGTGTAAAGATCTCACTGCAAATTATGATAACTGAACTACCCACACTTACAGAATGCTCAGAGAAACTTTTAAAGGACACTACTTGAAGTACAAGAAGTTTCGGTTTGGTAAGAACCAAATTTCTTTATGTGACAGCAAATATATACCCAACAAACAGACAATTCTTCTGTTTCTCTTGCACTGCTGAAGTGCTGCAGCTGTTCTGTCTTGGTTTAAACAGCCACAGCTACAAGCTCTTACCACGTTAACACCCATCACACATTTTCAATGGGCAGTTGAGCATCATCAGTGCATTTGTATTTAGAATGCTTTTGGCGAGAGGCACGGGGAATTTGCAAAAACAAAAGTGTTAAAAGCCTCTTTTTCTTTCTTTTTCTTTCTATTTAAAGTCATTGAAATTGATAGAAAAGTGAGCAAGGAAGAACAGACCATCTGTGTCCTGTACCACAAGAACCCATCAACACCCAGTGAGTTGCTATGAAAAAAATAGAGTGTTTGAGAAGCCAGAGTTTGTCCAACTAAAAGACCAGAGACTGACAAGGCTCTTCAGGAGTGCTTTGCTGTTGCTTTTTCGTGTCTTTTGTAACTCAGCTTATCTAGCACATGAGGAGCAGCAGTGATCTTAGTCCCAGCCCACCAGCCCCCATCCGCTGCACATTACATCCCCAAACAGCAGCGGGTGAGACATACATTGTTAATCCTTTTAGTTCAGCTCTCACTAGAGACTGAATTAAAGACTGAGGCAGATACCTGTATGAAAAACATTAACGAGCAGAACTTGGCTAGCCACTGTTCTTGCTCTTTATTAGTGCACATGCATGTTGTCTGCTTTTGCTGGTGACACATCGTGGATGCTACAGTCCTACAAATAACAGCCATGGTGCTGATACGGTAGGTATGTTTATTTTCATCCTAACCTTGAAAAGCTGGTTTGGCAATTAAAAAAATTGTCCCACTCAAAAGGACAAATGTTATTTGAAGAATAGCAATGGTGAAGGATGTAGTTGGAAATACTAGTAGCTAGCTCCTTTAAAATCAGGCATAAGAACTCTCAACCTCAGTGTCTTGCTTCTAAAACATGAAGATAATAATAATGCTGGCAATAAGAATAAATAGGGCTTTTAAGAACTTGTGTGTTAAATGAATTATTTCATTCCTAATGGATAATCTCATGGAGATCCTGAAATGGAACACACTATGGAAGTGCAATTAATTGATCATTATAAACAACCAGTTCAAGGAAGTTTATTAAATACAAGCAAAACTGTGGACTTTGTCAGAAGACAGCAGAAAAACCTCACAATCTAGATTATTATTTCTTGAGATTTTTTTTGATTTACACAGAATGTATGGCCTATGTGAACATAAAAGGTCAAAAAAGGGATTTATGCCTGCCAAGTTTCTCAACACGTTAAGTAAGTTTAGAAGGCTGTTCTACTGCTTAGCAAGACAAGCCCTAAGGAGAGAACTCTTAATAAGAAGCAATTTCTGAAATATGCTAATCAAAGATCATGCCTTGTTAATCAGATTTCTACATGACTAGGAGCAGATGCTCATCATCTACAGAAGAAAAGACCCTTGGGAATAAGATGAAACATAACAACCATATTTGTCGTCGCAGCTCTTTGTGTCCTAAAGCAACGAGTATGAAATTTTTGAAAATGAAGACCCAAAGTAGAAATAATGAAATGAAAGTGGAAAGATGAAGAAGGAGGAAAAAATGAAAGTTGTTCTATAGATATTTTATCAGCTTTAAAAATCACCCCCATTCCTTTTCTATGTTACTGTCTGCATGAAGTTACTCAGATTTGTGGGCAATAACAACAAGAATATCTTAAGCCTACCTGCACTATATGAATATTTCCCCAGTTTTCCTTTATGCTGACACTGCAGGAGAAGGTGAAATGGTTAGTTAATCTGACCTAACAATAGCTGGTATTGGTCCAACATTTTCTGGGGGGATACTTCAATTAATACGTCCAACAGTATTGGAATTAAAGGTTTCGCATGAACACAAATATTTTGATGAAAACTCAGCTCAGTCCCTCTGTCTTTCTATGAGTCCAGGCTCCATGGCTTCCTGTCTTGATCTTTCCCATGTTATCCAAATCCCTGCACATCAGATCTCCAAGGGTATGTATCCATCCCAGGAGACAGCTGGACGAAATATAGGGAAATACAGTACTGCATGTCTCTCGGTATGAACATTTTTCAAAGTTTTTCGTCCTCTGAAAACTGCTGGCTTTTTATCTTAGGTCAGAAGTCTTACCATTTATCACTTCTAACACCAAGATGTTTCTGCTACCAGCATGTGTTTTCTGGAGCTTCTCTGTCTTGGTATCCTGAACCCTAAAGTCTCTTCCTATCTGGAAGGGCAGAAGTAAAGAAATATTTAGACAGGCTAAAGTTTCTACTTCAGCGGTTACAACAATATGTAGGAAAATTGTGCTTTCTTGGTCTGGTAGCTGTACAAGTCAGCTGATGGCAGCGCAGAAGGGAAAAGGTTTTGCCTGTATACAATGACCCCAAACCTGTACCAGGCCCATTTATACAAGATGCAGGAATCAGAATTCCTGCTATTAAGAGGCAGAAGATTTGCATTTTCATTTCTTTTTTTTTAAGTTAAGCTTTTAATTAGACATAGCAACCTGAGATATCTCTTCAAACTATATTAAAATTCTGTGGTTCCATTATAGACATATTGGAATCACTGTGAAAAAATAAACACAAAGATTGCATCAGATTGTTAACAACCTCCTAATGGTACGCTGGCAGCTTTTTCTGATGCTGAAAGGTCTATGAACACTAGGTTGCATCCCAAATCCTATTCCTTGCCATTTCCACAGAGGAGACCAGAGGACGTTTGCCTCTGAACTGTACACACTTTTCTCCCTCCTTTGTGTGCCCTTCAGCAGAGGCTGTGAGTCAGCAACATAAATCAGTGTTGGACAAGGACCTAGCAACAGCATTTGAGATACTTTTCTATTGCATTTCTTATTTGTATATATTACCACTATAAAAGAAGACTTATGACTTGGAGGAAACTCCTTAGTTCAGATAACGGCAGTACAGGGAGAAGTTGCTGTTTAAGGCTATGCTGTAGCTGCGGGTCACGTGTTAATCACAATAAATTTATTTTTCACACATTTGACTTTAAAAGGGTGATAACAAATAAATACTCTCAGAGCGTTACAGCAATGGATGTGCAATGCTGCAGAAACTGTACAACTCGTTCACAGCAAGATTTATGAGCTTGATTTTGTTTTTATGACCATTTGTTTGGGGGAAGAGAATAATTTGAAACTCATAGCTGTTTAGTGGAGCTGAAACAAACTACACAATCAAAAAGGAACGGCATTATGTAAATATTGGTTTTTTTGTTTTCAAAATTGCCTACCAATAAGTACTATCATCACTCAATGACAAAAATACTTCTGCGTAATGAAATGTCAAAAGCAGTTTCTTTTATGAAATCCCCTTGAAACCGTTCTCAGTATATGAGAAGAACATCTGTTGAGAAAGGTATGATGAACTGGAAAATGGGACCTGCTGTCTTCAATGCAGAGATCCTGGGGCATATTGTAAGACAAAAGAGGCTGATAATAAAACAAAGCCTTTCAATTAAATGATGCGTTACATTACAGGTGTGTATTCCGATATTGTTATGTATTAACTGATTCCAGCTAGGTGTACAAGTCAGCAGCTAGGGTCTGGGAGTGAGAATGCTGTGGAGGACAGCTGGTCTGGGCAGGGAGGAAGGCTGACCCTCACCTCGCTTCCTCCCTGCACTGCATGAAGCTAATGGTGAACTTCAGATCCAAGAGGAAAAGTTTCAAATCAGTATCGTGTTTCTAGCAAAGAAGTAATTGAAGCAGCTAAGCAGTGACGTGCAGGAATTACTATATTCTCCACAGAAACCATCATATAGCTAACACGCAAGAATCCATGCAGCCAGCATAAGCATTTATTAATAAAAAAACTCTACAACCTTTGCCCTTGACTTTTGCTTGGAAATCAGCATGTTTTCAACACATGATAGCTAACATATGGCTAAAAGAAGTTTTGATTTTAACATTTCAGCTGTTCCATAGATTAACCTTCTGTTCAGCTTTAAAGTAGATGATGACCTTGTGCTTTTTTCTGCCTATGACCTTGTAGAAATAATATTTTCCTATTTAACAGGTTAAAGTGGCCACAGTGAGTAGCTTAAGACAACCTTGTTTATTGGAGCTGAGTGTAACATTTCTTCACAGAACTGGTAATGGTAATAATTCTAGTCTTAAAAAGTGTGATTTAATAATAGAATATGAACCCTCCACCATCAATTGCAAGTGATTATCAATTTTTAAATTCTGCTTCTGCAAATCTTGGCATAAATCAGTGTGCTTCAATTAGAAAGAAAACTGGTGTTAACCCTCCCCCCACCTCTAGGGGAGAACATGTCTTCAATTAACGTTCAGATATTTAAGCCCCTCTTTCTCTCTTTCATGCTCTCTCTCCATGTAATTACTCAGAGCAATTTGCATACATAAATCAATTCAGTTGAAAATTAATTACCGTGGGCCTGCATGTTTCAAACATGTATGTGAGTTATTTTCAGTAAATAAGATTTCTCAAAGCAGTTAAACAGTAACATCCTAAACTGTCGTTACTGCATAGTATTTTTGTATGGTTTTGGCTTGGAGTACTCTAATACAGGAGCGGCTGAAGATGTTGGTATAGCGGACAAAAACATCTATTTTCATTTTTACAAGCACTTTCAAAAATCTTTCCGTATAACTGACATATAATTTCTTTTGACATTTGTAAGGGCCGTGCAGGTCAAAAGGTACTCTAAAGGACTCTACAGATTTCCTTTCCAAAGCAAAGATAAGAACCTGAGAAGTGCAAATTCCTTGAAAAATATATAGAAGTCTGATGATGTGAAAATAAGTGAAGAAAAGAAGGAAAAAGATAAAACTGTGAGACAAGAAATGTGCTTCCATTGGTGGATATAATGATCAGTCACAAGCATCAACATAGGTATTTGGTAAGTAAGTAGTAAAGAGACGTGTGAGACTAATAAAGGCCAAAATACATTTTCTAAAGAATCATAAACAAGAAGCTCCTGGTTTGATTTCTGGCAATGAATAGTTATGATTTATATCTCAATATACTGCAAATATATCTCAAATATTTCTCTACACTGGGGCAAGTTTTTAATATTTCACATACTTAGGCATGTTTAGCTAATACATTTATCTTTCCAACACCTTCTTTGGAACATGAAAAAAAAACCTGAAAAAGAAGCTGTCAAAACCAGCTACACACTTGTTCTGTTTTCCAGCTATCACCGGGTGCACTTTGTACAAGAAACTCTCCAGCCTCTAGGGCACAGGTTCAACCAACAAGCAAGTAGAGACCACTCACACTGGTTCGATAAAGTATAACCTGACATGGGTGCCATAACATCGCTCTAAGTTCTAAGACCTTTTCCTGTATGCTGATTTTTGCTTGGCTGAGTCAGAGATGAGAGTGTGTGTTTCTGCATAATGTGAAGACAAAACAGACCTAAAAAAAGCAGAGACAGAAGGACAGTCAGACATTCCATTCAATTTTTAATTCCAGGAAGTACTAAGGGTACAAAAATAACCCCATTCTTAGGGGCTCATGGAGCTTCTGTAGATGTTTAATGACAGGAGATCTATGGATTTTGTCTCGGTGTCCCAAGAACCCCTGGAGTGATGCAGCGTCAAGCTTCCTGGGATAGCACTGGGGAGCTTCAGAAGATTGTTCTAATCTTTCATTGGTAGAACATGAGAAAATGAAAAACCTCTGCTTCTGCCTTGCAGGGAGGACTCAGTTCTATAATAGTGGAAACTCAGCATAGGAGCAGAATTAAAAGCATGGCTGTTTCCTTTGGTCAGCCTCAGCTCTCTTCTTGCTTTACAAAGATACTGTATAACGATGCAGCCTAGCATCTCAAAAACCAGGCATCCTGCTACTCACTCTAAATGCTCTCCACCCTACCAGCTTTTCACTGCTCTGCCAAAACAGGCATAGCTGTTTCTGTAGGAAAGCTATTAATGAATAGCACCACTCTCTGGTCCCTCCAAGCACACCTGTACCTCTCCTGGACCAAAAGATGCTTGCTCATACTTTCAATTTTCTAGCAGATGAATGTGAGGCCAAGAGAGAGAAAGCACATGGATATCCACACTGGTAGAACTGGTTAGCTGAAAAAACCCAGTGAAATAATTGTAAGTCATATTTTATTATTGTATGATGCTGAGGCTGCATTTTCCCTATCTGTGATCAAGCTCAGGTCCCATGATATTGGGTGATTCCCAATCCCCAGATCCTGGTACCAGAACAGAACTTCATTTCTCTCTCTCCAAAAGCCAGTAAGACTTAATTCTCATTGCTGCTGGGAAAATATTGAAAATATAAACTGTAAAGATTTAGAATTAATAAAAATAATCAAAATCATAGAAAACTACAAATAAAAGGGTACTTAAGATGTGTTTAGTTGACGATCCTGCATTAACTCTGAAATATCAGATGCAATTCATTCCACAAATTGACCTAGACCATTTTTACTTATAGTTACATTGGAGTAAATTATTTATTCAGTGGGATTTCATTTAATACAAATTATTTTACTCCAAGGCCAACTGAAAATAAAACAGTTCATACCTTCTTTTGAAAGTAATATTTTGAATTATTCATGCATAGTTAAGGACACACCTTTCCCATTTCAAATGAATACAAACAAGTATTTGGATTTGCTCAGGGAGAGAAGTTGCATTGTATTGCACAAAACCCTTCCTCAACAGCTATGAAGCAGTCGTAATCTATGCTTTAACTGAAGCAATAAAATAATGGGAAAAAATTTATTAGGATTTGATTTGGATAGTTAGTTTCTGAGATACTGAACCCTCTTCCAATTTTGATTAAAAACTATAATGCATTGTAATACTGTGAAATAAGAGAGTGGAAAAAAATTCACAAAATATAATTGAAATAAATATCTCTGCATATAGAACTCTTCTTCCTAGAGAAACACTTCCTACCAATGAAATTTTATCATTCTTCAGCACATATTTTATGTCATTCGATCTCATGAATAACATATATGTTAATGAGTATATTCTTAGACGTAATGCAGAAGCAAATTTTGACTGTTGCTGGAAATAACAAAAAATAAGGATCAAAGGATTGCTTTTATGAATCAGTATTTTAGGAAATAATTATAATGATGCCTACTAAGACAGTGTTACGGAGAGCTAGGCACATAATGGGGATGCTGGGAATGAAAGCCTGACAAGGTCGCTCTGTTTGTCGACAGACAGAATGTCAGTGTAATTCAGGTACAGCAGTTCCCAGCCAGGCACCCTGGCTATCTCCACATGCTCATAGTTAAACACTGAACTAGATAATGCGTTCAGCCATGGAAATGAGAAAATCTCTACGTGTTCCATTGGTTATTTGCTAAGATAAGTGAAACAGAATTTGGCATCAAATATTATCAACTATTGAATGTAAAATACAGGAGGCCATTTTTTATAAGGTACAATACAGTGAGCAGTCTTTGAAACAGTGCGTCCTGGAAGAACGACCAACTTCACTCTTGTTCTTAGCACATTACCTCATGTGCAGTGGCTGTCTCAGTCAGTGAGGCAGGAAGGAAAGGACAACCTTATGTTGTGTTCTTGTTGCTATCACTTTTTTTCCTATCTTTTTTGTGGCTTGGGGCGAGTTACTCCCTCTGAGCCACCTTCTCTTTTCCAGCATTTAAAATGGGGATAGTAATACTTACCTGTCTTTACAAATCACCCGGGGACTTTTGGAAGGCATCACAGAATGTGACTGATTTGTAATGTAATCATTTTAAAGCAGCTAAATTCTGCAGAACTAAAAGCCGTTTCATGTTCATTTATGACAGTCTGATTGTCTCCATGGAAACATGGGCAAAACATCATTTCTACATCAACACTGGAAGATTTGTTTCCACATTATATTAATTTTAGTGTGCACTGAGAAAAACAAACACAAAAATAAGAGATTTTTCAAAGATGGATTTCATTACAAAACGAGCATTTTCAGTCCTATTCCATGGGACTTGCCCCTGTCAACCTGATACCACAGTGGAAAGCAGCATTCTGCAGCATATCCCTGGATTAAGGACAAAAATAGAAAAAGTTGAGAGGTATAGTATTTATTGTCAGAAGAAACCACCAGAATTAGGAAGTTATAGGCATTTTAGCCATGAGCCAAACAAACAAAAAGCATTCAGAACAAAAGCTGCTGGTACTGCATGTGGTTGGTACAACATCTAGAAATCTGCACAACACAGAATACAAAAGTGTAAATTATCTGGGGCCTGCCTAGTGTAGTTGATTGTTGTGTAATATTTGATTACTTTTGAGAGGAATAAACTAAGCAGGAAAAGATCAAGCTCGTGTACGGCAATCGCTTAGTCATATAAATTGATATCCAGAAGGGGCTAGAATGGGAAATACATGAAGGAACAAATGCCTATCCTGGGTGGTTCTAAAGTACAGTAAATATGAATACAGCAAAGAAAATTCCTTCATCTAGCATAAGTTAACAGAAACCAGTTTTATGGAAAAGCAATGAATATCTAATACAATTTCTTACTCTACAGTGCCAGAGAAATTCTCTAATGTGAAACAAATAAAGATGAAAATTCATGAACTACAAAATCATTTTTGAGAATTAACTCTGCTCTGTGGTTATTTACCAGCAATAGCTGGGATTGTGCCAAAGGCAGAAATTTTGAGACTGAGAGTTTCTAAACAATAGGAGTATGGTGACTTTTGTGCATAGAATGAAAGGGTAAAATAAGCAGCTAACCTCAGAAGTGGAAAAGCACATTGTCAAATGGGTTGGAAGACAAAGTGGTCACAAGTTAAAGCATTAGCATTGGAATTTGAAGTGGATCGTGGTAGCACAGCAATATAAAATACTAAGTTATAGAACTAGTGCATCCTAGAAAATCAACACATACAGAAGGACAGAAGAAAAAGACCCAAACCATTGAGTTCTTTCTACAAGTTTTTTTTCTTGCTCCACTTTAATTGCTGCAGAAGTGTGGGAACTGGTGACTAAGCTTTAATTCACACAACCTACAGTTCCTTTCTTGGTTTTGAGATTTCAACATTAATTTTCAACAACAAAAGATCACCTGCACAGAGTTGCTGCTGAATCAACACACTTAGCATTTAACTTTCCTATGGTTCTCTGGCAAATGCATACAGTGCCAAAATTCTAGTCTTATGAATGCATTCCGAAACAAGTCAATATGTCTTTTGATAAGCATTTGCTATTTATTTTTTGAGAAAATACAAAAACAACATTTAGAAGGCTTTAAATGAACTCAGTCGGAATGCTTTATTTTTCTAAAAAAACTATACACTGCTGAAGACATCCTCTGATAAAAGAGAAATTCTACTTCCTTTGCCTAATACTCTGCTAAAATAATTCTGAAGAAAGATTCCTTATGAAGAATTAAACTTGGAGCAATTGCTTGTGGACACTCAAGTAACTGTCTGGAATAACTAAAACATTATTTTCTCCTTTTCCCACTGAGAAAGAGCCCAGGTCGCCTCAGGCAATACAACAGCAAATTTTGTAACTTTGCACACAGCATGGTAGCTAAAATACACTTCTACAACAGAGGAACAACTGTTCATAAGAGAACTGCTTGCTTTCTGAATCACATAGGCAAGAAATGCCATCAAAAAGAGTAAGCTTTCTGAGATGCGAAGTAACACTGAATTATTCAGGGTTTGTGATGTACATGCTACTTTTTATTAGGACAAAGATAAAACATAGAGTCCTAATAAAAAAGAACCATGTATATCAGTAACCTTGAATAAATCAAATATAAAGTAACAATGGAATCTGAAACTGAGTTTTACTTCTTTCAAGGAATATGTATTATATTTCCTGAATCAATTTGTCTGATCTATATGCAGACATTTCTGGAGGCATTGCCCCAAATTTGGGACATGATTATTGTGAAGAGCAAGAAGCAATCTTACAGTGGTTTGGGGATGGGAGTTGAGGTGGACACTAGCAGGAACCATCACTATAATTCTAAATGGATTAATTCAGTCTTGATCTGAAAAGATGTAAATGTTACCAGTATGTGCTATCCCTTCTTGACTTCATAATTCTCTTTCAATAGAGAAAACCCAAGAGGATAAGTAGTGGATCTCCAAATGGAAGGAAACGCAAATATCAGATACTTTTCTAGTTTCATACAAGATCCTTATAGAAAAATGACAGAACATTGCAAGACATTAGCCATGACCTTCATATCCAGGAGAAAAAAACAGTTCAATTTATATAAATGTGCCATGATGTTAAGGGAAGACAAACTATATTTCAGCTTGATTTATGCATCCCACTGCTTCTTCTGAAGAATATTTTTAATGAGCAAATCAAGATTTCAGTAAGGCTACATGACTACAAAGAGGTATTCTCTATAATGAAAAAAAAGGCTGAGAAAGCTGTGCCGTAAGACAAAATGACATCACGCTGAATTTGGAAGCAGAGAGTTGATGTTTCAATTCAGGGTATTTAATTCAACTATGTGCATAATCATCCATTGCTCTTTCATAGAAAATATACATGCCTACAAAAATGTGAAGATGTTCAAAAACATAATGAAAGGAAGTATCAGTATCTGAATGCATTATTCCATGAGCATGCCTGGTATAACTGAGCTATGAGGATATATCATAAGAACTCTGATTAAACTACGGCAAGAGCTGTTGTACTAATGTGCAAGTTCTAATGAGGAAATTCATTTCTCTCTTCCTCATATAGTATCAATTTCATGCCCGATAGGTTTTTAAATGGGCCACAAATCCTCTTCTTCTTTTTTTTTTTAATCCAAAGCAATACTACAATATGAGGGCTTTTAATGTGAGCTGAACAGTCAACAACAGTCAAGACATTTATTAGGCATAACAGACTCCTTAAACACAGAAGAATCTATATGAGACATGGTCATTAGTATGAGTGCAGCCTTGACTATGGGCTCTCAGTATTTGCTAATACACGGACATTTTTTTCAGGGCTTGGAAAACACCTTGGAACTGTGTGGCGTCAAAGTGGCAGTACCATTGTTTCAGAAGAAAGATCCTTCTTTCCCCCTGTCAGTAGATTGTCCCCGTAGCTCCTCTTCGAAGTTTCATATCAAGCTAATTAATTTAGCAGTTCCTCAGGCTGTAGGATGATTTGAAACTCAGCATGTTCTGCTACTGGTAATTTGTTAGCGTGTCTAAATTTCACGATGCTTAACTACATCTTCAGGTGGATTTCCAGATCATTTCATTTTATAATGAAACAGGACAAAACTGAAAGGCTGGACCTAGAAGGGCCTTACTGATCCTCGCTATTTACATGGCTTGAGAAAGGAAGCGAAAACTTGGCACACAGTTAACTACAGACAAAGAAGACTGATGTGCATCATTACCCTGCTGTGGGCTGTCATATTTTTGTAGTGAAATAAAATGATGATTACTCTCTTTTCTGTAAGAGATCATCATGCTTAAGATCCCAGAGTGCTGGCTCTCTAAAATGCTGTTTACGTACAACTTTCTCGGGTGGTATTAACTAGCAGCCTTAAAAAACCCTATAGAAATTTCAATATCCTTGAAGAGCCATTACCTGTATGTGCAAGTACCTGTTCCAGAGAAACTGCACATTTAAAAGTTGCCATGTTCTTACAGATACTTCTACTTTAATGATGAGATTCACAGACCAGTGGAAACTTTGGTCTCTTTGGGATCAGAATTTCACATTTTGTTAAATGATTGCTATCATAGGACTGATAAGAAGGCAGGAAAACTTTAAGTCTACTTAAACAGCAGCTCTGATCACTTAAAGTGCTTCCACTTTGTTGTTAACATATTTGGGGGAAAAAATCACAAACAAAAAAGAAATCAACATAAATACAACAACAGTAGACATAAAATTTCTTGCCACTCTGGTGATAGCTTGACAAAATATATATTATCATATTATGTTCTAAAAGAGCAAATGGAAATCAAATATTAGGGACATATGGGCCCATGACCCTACATCTGCCTGCTGTTATGTTTTCTGTGTCTTTGCTGCTCGTACTTGAAAGAGCTTTCAGAACAGGAATCTTTCATTCTTAACCTTTACAGCATTTTCCATGAAATGAATAATTCACATCCACTTATTCACTTAAAGTGCTGAATGCTGGGACTTGCAACCAGGTAATTAGCTAATGGAGAATAGTGGATTTGTTGCATCTTTTGGCTATCAGTTATTTTAAATTAATGTAAAGATGACAATATGCATTTGTATAGAACATATACAAAAGCAACGTAGGAAGAACAGTTAAATAAGGAATAAATGAGCATCTTAAGGACATATGAATATACCTAGAGATTTCTATTAAGCTCATCTGACAGGATTTTGAATTCACAGCATTCTGTAATTCTGGTATCATATATATAAAGTAGCACTGACAAACATGCCTTTCTTCTTAGCTTTGTATTTATTATTCTGAAAATTGATGAAATGTATCAAAACCAGGTGGTCAGTTGAATGCATCACTGAAAATCCATATGATTCAGATCAACAAGTGGCAGAGGAAATTAGGTGGAAATGAAAGGAATAAGTTGCATTTACTGATGGGATATACATCACAGTATAGAAAAAATACTGATAAAGTAGAAGGAAGAAATGGCAACGTCAACCAGAAGGCAGTACTCAGATAAGAGGATTCACTCACAGCAGATCTTGGGAAAGGAATGTGGGCTTGGAGAAGCATTTTGAAAATTGGATTTGCAAAGCAGGCATCACACACAAAAGGCAGGATATCATGGCATAGAGTTATTCTAGTTTAGGTATGGCAGATAAAGCAAGGCTACTACTTTGAAACCCCTTGAATTCCTATGTAGTTACCTGTAATCTAGCCAATGAGTACACAGTTTATCATCCTGATGTAGGGCACAAAGAATGATTTCCCTCATTAATACAAATAGAACTTTCAGTTCCAAGCAACCCATATTATAAGGGTCTGTAAGAATGTGCAGCTAGTCATGCTCAATTATCTGAGCTGCTACACTGAGCACTTCTCAGGATATGGCCCTAATAAGCATCCTTGTGGTCAGTTTTTAAATTTTATATGTTACAGAATGTTACATTTAAAACGCAACAGGCTATGTTTAGAATATTCACTAACTAGAGAAGTGGAAGCATATATTAATCAGGTGTTCTTACACTGAGTATTAGCTTGTAAACAATAAGCTATTCTTTTAATGTTCTGGTGAAACACAGAGAAATGTTAACTACTATATACTCCTATGTATAGTTGAAGTTACATTAAAATGAAAAATAAGAAAAAAAGAAAGGAGCAAGCTTGGATTCTATGGCATTGCATGACTATGGGATACAAGAGGATACAAGTTGCTTTCATCTCAGCAACTTCCCTTGCCTATGGCTTCCTACTTTCAGTCCCTCATCATCTGACCCATGATATCTGAGTTCTGCACATGAATACTGTACTGGACATCAATTCCAAGATGCCAGGATTTGGCATTCAAAGTTTGAAACTTTTAAATTGTTGATACACTTAATTAAAAGATAATAAATACCAAGGACAGTATTTAAAGTGACAACGATCATGTTGAACGTATTCCTGAACTGGGAAAAGTTATCTTTGTAACCAATTCAAATTCTTATTCCAGGTGGCTGGCTGAATATGTGTGTTGGGAAATCTGCTGTGTGGAAAGGCATTACACAACTGCTCTTCTGTGTAGGGGCTGCTAATGGTGAGAGTAATTGCCATTTCAGTAACACACTTTCAAACTGAAGCATTTCTTGTAATAGCTGGCAATTTGAAGTGCTTGGTGTTTATTTCACATCAGGGAGTACAGTCCCCTAATACACTCTGTTCCACATTTCCTTACAAACTATATAATTCAAAGGGGAAAAATATGTAAGATCCTCCAGTTGAGAGACTAAAACATAAAATGAAAACCTTTATATCACTTAAATCTGACTTATGTACATTTCCACTGAAATTTAAAAAGTCCAAAATTCTCAAGCGTTTGAGAACCACCAGTTGGGAAATGGCATTGATGCAGAAATGTGAAGACATAAACATACCAGGTCAGAAACCATCTCACTGCACATTAGATTCCAATACTGTAGATATATGAAACTTGGCTACTCTTCTGACTTGTTTTTTTTTTTTGACAGATAGCTTAAGATGGGAGGTATACACCCGAGAGTACCTATTTGCTTGTACCAGTGAGAAACAGAAATGAGACAACTAGATCTGCAATAACAGACATGGAGATGTAGATAGCTGAATCCCTGTTACTGTGATGTACCCTGCTGATAATGCAATAATCTGGAGGAGTAAACATAAGATGACTTTGGTTGGTTCCTATCCTATTGAGGTAATGCTATCAAAAATATGCTGTTGTTAACAACGTTACCATGAAAAAAAAAACATCTTGAAGGAGGTTCCCATAATTACTTGTGAAGAACCCAGAAATTTTATCCTTCAGTCATTTTTTTGGGCAGTTTTTAAATTATTTTCCTTGGATGGGGAGGCAAGGAGGGATGTGTTATCTTCAATTAGTCACCAAAAGAAGTTTCAAAAGCACTTCGAATTCGTGCTTTGAATGTAGTCCGCAATACAGCAACAAGTACCATTCTCACTTACTGGAGAAGCAGCACGCTCAGCCACGCAGCTGATGTGTAAGGACCTGTCCCTGTGCATCTTCTGAGGCTGGAGGCTTAAGTGCCTGGGAAGCAGTACTGCGGATTCCCTGTTTAAAATATGTTACAGTGACTTTTTAATCTACACTTTTATACTTCACTTATCTGTCAGAGCGGGTAGCTCAATCTGATAGATGCAGCCTAATATCATTAGCACTTCAGGAAGGTTTTAAATGTCTTTGGTAATCCTTCAAGAACCTAATGGAATTGCTGTAGCTTCACTTGAGCTTGCAGAAGAACTAAAGTGTGAGGTTTATCAGTCCTAGGTAGGGAAATGCAGAGAATAAAGGGTAGGGTTAGACACAGAGTTCTGCCACCTCTGGGTGCCAGTTCTGTGCTAGCTTGCTGAAATGGGCTTCTCTGCCACTAATTAGTAAAATTGTTTGCTGCACTCCATTTGCAAAAGTTGGAAGCTTCTATATGCAAATGCATATTGGAAAGACCTCATTCTCTAGAAGAGTGGCCTCTGCTGGCTATGTGAAGGACCGGTATTGACAGAATTAAGGACAGGATTATTTTATTTGTGCTGTATACAAGAAAAATCCCTGTATTTCCACAGAAATGTGAACAGAGCCCTGAATGTGACACAGTAAATCTTAGAAGAGATGCAGGCTACACTCCTCATCTCTGAGCCCCCTGCTAATCTATTGCAGAGATGTACCAGGAAACAATTTCAGAGCATACTGCGTCTTGCACTGTCAGCCAAGCGAAGAATAGTACAGTGCCTGTCAGACAGCACTGGGGCTCGGGAGAACAAAAATAAGCACATGAAAATTTCCTGCAATTGCAATGTTCAGTGGATTTGGGCAGAATTTCCCGCCCATACACAGAACTCGAGCAAGAAGGAGAAAGATCACATCTGCATTACATTGCCTACAAGAATCAAGTGAAAGTACTAGTACTGACTGGTAAAAGAATGATGCCATTCAAATGGCATTAACAAGTCATAGCAAGGTTTCAGTGCAATTAGTTTAATGTACATCAGCTACAGGGAGCAACATAAAGAAAACTGTGTTGCTGAATCCATAAACAGACAATTTATGCTCTTAGATATACTGTGGTTATACATATATTTAATATTTGGGGTGATCAATACACTTTGCAAATCAAAGTTGGAAACTCTAGTTAATTTTCCAAATCTCAATATAAATCAGTTTCCAAATTTCTTTCTCCCTCTGTCATGAAATGCTGTTGTTTTCAGGTAACTAATCCTTCAAAAATGGGCAAAACTGAGAAATATGCCTTCCCTCAGCAATTCTTGAAGTCACAATCATATCAGAATATTTTATGACCACTGTTGGCACA
The DNA here is from genome assembly GCF_002078875.1 of Numida meleagris. NCBI lineage: Eukaryota > Metazoa > Chordata > Aves > Galliformes > Numididae > Numida > Numida meleagris. The sequence continues at coordinate 14,222,940 of NC_034420.1, forward strand.
AGAATCTCCATGCCTCATGGCAAACTTTATCCATAAGATCACCTGCTCAATACCATAGCTCATTATAGGTTGGCTATCTCAATTTTAAATGGAAGAAAAATAATTTAAAATAATCTGAATACTGACAATATAAGTATGAATTCGTTCTTTCTCCTGTTTTTCTTTATTTACTTGTTTCATATACAAAGAGATTTAATGGCATGAATGATCTCCTTTGGGAAAGCAAATGGTATAAGTAAAATGCAAAATGATGTTTAGTTTGTTATTCGAATAGCAACAAAAATGTGATTACTGCTGAAGGAGATCTGTGCCCTTCTAAATCCTCTGACATTTATGCAAATGCCCAGTGAGTTGTGTTTTGCCTTCTGTGGAGGAAATCTTTCATATCACAGGGCAGAAGTAGAGTCTACACTCCCACTGAGCAGGTTAAAGGTTTTGACAAGTGCAGCATTAAAGCTGGAGTATCTCAAGGAACACAGCGCATGTAAGAGGCAGATGGAAGCCATCTGAAGGCCATGAAATATCTCAAAGCAGCAAGTGGCACATATGTATCTATCTTCCAGTGCATAGTATGGAAAAGAACTGCAGCGGGGCTACCTGATATGCCCATGGAAAATATCAATTAGCAGAAGTGCCAGGATTTAGCTCTGGGGGAATGTGTGACCAACCTGAATGCCATGGATTTTGGGAGATACTCACTACTTTTGGACCTCTTACTACCTCAGCCACTTTGCACAACCTTCATACAGATTAACATGGAAGGAAGCAATATGGCTTGCCATAATGCAGTTTCACACTCTCCATGTAAACTTCCCTGCTGCTTAATTTGGCTCATCAGCCACTGTTCTCCTGCTTCCTTCTCTGCACTGCTGTACGGTTCCATTAAGTCTCCACAGTAATCTATAACAATTGAGTCTGAAGTGAGGCTATTAAGAAAAGACAAAAGCATCTTGCTTCATAGCTCTCTATAAATGAAAAACATATTCCTAATTTCACATTGGTATTTCATTTATTTTAGGTTATGAAAGGCTCTTACTCTCTAATGATACAAATGGGTGATATATTTCTGTTTTCATTAAGTTTCCGATGCTAAATTTTTCTACAGTATTGGTTTGGAATTATTATTTTCTCATATGTTCCACTGAGGATATTCGGTCTTTATTTGTAAATAAATAGAACAATAAGTGAGGAGATAATAATAGTGTGTACACTGAAGAAATCTGCCTAGCAATAGGGCTGTCTCTCAGAGTATTCTGGATTATACCAAACCTTGAAAGGTTATAATTGAAAGTCGCTAAACCTATGACAGATTTTACATTGATAAAAAGGGCATGATAATTAATCACTTGTTTTATTAGAAAGATATGATTCTTTACGAAGATTAAAAATGACTACAAGAGCTGATAACCTGTTAGATCCTCAAGAAGGCAGCTCCGCGAGTATAAGAGACAATAACTGCAAGTTATGTCAGCAGTAGAATACAGATGAACTGCAAGGAAAAGGGCAGCGTTAGCATCAGGAGGGAGGCTACTGAAATAAAGTGCAGTCCAGAAGTACCTTGTGTTGAACTAAAGGAATACAGTAATTAGGTATGTGAAAAGAACACCTCGAGAGAAAACCTCAACCTCATGGCAAACTCTTTCCAACATTTGTCTTTCCAATATCATTACGTTTTCTGTTCCTTAAACAAAGGATCCACGGAGCTTACTGCTGGGCTATTATCTGCTTAATTAACGATATATTTGATTTCAAGATACACCACAATTTCCTTCTCATTGCATCCTATCATCTCTCTATGAAACAGCTTATGCACAGAACCCAAGCAAAATACAAAAGACACTTGAAAACAAGCAGGTGCTTTGAAACTCTACATGAAACAGAAACATCTTCAGCAACAATTCACACAAAATTGTGTTCGCTTGTAATGACAGCAAATAAAAACAACAGTCTTTCCATGACCTGATGATACCTATTCTGGTGGGTTATGACTGGTATGGAAATCTGGGCTTCTTAACTTCTTGGTAATTACTTTTAAGTGATTCTTCCCTTCTCTTGAAGAAGCAAATAGATAAGAGGAAATAGGCTGTAGAGACTAGAGTTTGTTTGTGGAACATAGAGACGTGTTTAAAGTTATGATAAAATTTAATTCCACTCCCAGCACAACTGCAAAGCCTACAGTCTGCCAGAAGTCTGCAAACAGGCTCAAATTGGTATGGCAATGAAGCTTATAATCTTAACATGGATACTTCTACACTAGAGCAAAAACCTCTTTTGAATCTTCCAGAGTTAACAACTGCTTAGACCACTGCTTATTTTGGCATCTGGTTTTTGAGATTTTTCAGAAATAAAGGCAGTGATTCGGCACCAACTCTGCTGATCCTGTTGTGTGTGTGTTGTTTCACAGACCACATAGGAAGACTAGAAACAACTTTTGGCTCTGCAAGTGTGCCTTCCTCTCACACCTGGGGAAGAAATGCAATGGGAATGTCATTGGGATATTAATGACAGAAAAGTGCTTCAGTTCACACTTTCTCCTGACTGTGCCTCATTAGCTTTGTCTGCCCACCCATGCATTATCTCCTCATAATTTCTTACTAATTATCTTCAACATCAAAGCTTTTGGGTAGCTTTAATACTTACATACTTCAAATTACATTTTATTTAACAGCAGGCTCTTGGATAGAGAAAATAAAGCAGAAAAAATAGCCTATTGTTAAACCACTGGAGCTTGCTGTGCTGTTCAGGACACTGGCAATAATGACTGAAATATTAAAGCACCAACTGCTGGCATCTCCTACAAGGGAGTGTGAAGCATGCGTGAAGGATGGTGGATGGCACCTACCCCAAATTGGAGGGCTCAGCCTTTATTCAGGTGGGAATGTGGACTGGTATCACAGTTGCAAAGCTGTTAGTTACTTAGATCCTCCTTTTGATTCTGTACTCCAAACCTTTGATGTCTTTGTCAAGACACAGTCATAACAAATGTGCTGAAATCATGAAAGGGATGGTTCATTCGAACTGCTCGTTCTCTGTAGCCTTTATTATCAGGCTTAGCAACTACAAACAGTTCTGCAATAGGTGGGCATATTGCCACCTCTCCTGCTGCTGAAGCTATTCCACCGTTAGCGGTGCACCACCTGCCCAAACACGGGACCCCTGCTGTCTGACAGCATGGCCAGCTCTGAAGGGCCAGCCGGGCACAGGAAAAGACAGAGATGACATGAAAATAGATCTATGTTGCCACTGAAAGAAAAAGAACCCAATTGCTGCGTCCTCTCCTGAGGAAGCTGGTAAACAAACGCTGAAGAGGGTTTTCTCAGCATGACAGGGCACTGTCAGTGCACCAGATTTTTGTGCTGCCCTGTATATACTGGCTTTCATAAGAAAGGCTTAGGATTAAAGCTTACATAAACACTTCTTACTCTCAAGGAAAGAGCATAGACAAGACTTCTCACTGCAGCAAGTGGAACTTTCTCCTAAGTTGTTCCAGCAGGCTATCCAGGAATTAAGAATATCAGACAACTTTTAGTTCCATTGTGTAAGATGCCCTTCTCCAATCATACATAACATTTCTGCACAGAAACACAAACTCAAAATCAGAAAAAGGTCACTTTCTCAGAATTTCCAACTTTAGCTGCTCTATGGAAACCAACAGGCAAAAGTACAAAATAAGTACTTTTTTTTCTTTCTTTCTTTCTTTTATGCTTTTTCATACTGCCCAATCCTTAACAGAACTGCACAACCACTGCTGCTAGAAAGAGATGAAGCTAATAAATTAATGAGGTCTCTAAAGGATTAGACATTTACGCAGACAGCAAAAATACCTAAATCACTCAAAATTAATCACACAAAGCATAAATAATTCAAGGCTTAAAACTACATCTGCCAAAGGTCAGAAGAAGGCCTAAGAGCAAGATCTATGCAGCCATGACGGTTGACCGTGACAGCTGTGAATGGCACTTGGTCTATTCACTTACCCTCTCTACACATAGAGCCTACTATCTGAAAGCACTTACTGGCATCTTAATGTTCCATCTGTGCTTTGGCTACAGAAGGTCTGTAGCCGTAGAGAATTTCTTGGGTTCTCATGGTGGCTTTGAGGTGGCCTTCAAAGTTCTGCCTGTAGCAAGTTCCTGCCTATTGGCTAAATGCATGGTTTTTACACGTTTTTCTGAGCCATTGTGAGAAAGGGGACACTGGACTAGTTGATGACATTTAGAAAACAAATTCCTGTTTTTCTATGTTCATTTTTCCTGCCAGGCATGCAATAGGTCTGTGCTGACTTAAAATCCAAATGATAAGCTGTGCCAGGTGGCTGACTTATTCAAAGGGTTAACTATCCTTGCAGAAACAGTAAAACAAGAAAAAATAACGAGTAGCAAGTGCCACTGGGCCTATAAATAATTATAAGAAGAGACAGCAACCCCAGTAAGAGATCAACAGCCCACTCAGGCATCAAATATCCATGAAATGGGAAAAGAACCCCCACCTCTTACAATGTTCAGCTAAAGGCCAACAACCACTGCCTCCCATCTGGGCCTAAACTGAATTGTTACTACAAATGCATCAGTACACCAGGATTGCTTTATGTTTCTATGTTACAACCGTGAGTCATTCCATTCCCATAAGCTTGTCATCCAACAAGAATAAACCCAAGATATTCAATGGTTATTTGCAGCCATATGTGTGCCGCAGCCAGTCCATCTATTGCCTGCACTACTGAATGCCAGTTATTTTTGAGAGACTTGACTGGAAGTGGGGCCTATTAGGTATCTGCAGCTAATTAATAACATTCTCTTTACCTTTCATCTTCTCTGCTTTTCATCTGCGGATGTTATGATGATGTACCTTTAGACACAAGTAGCGTTACAGTGGCTTAAATACATTCCCCAAATAGTTTTAAAACATAGTGGGAGGAGGAGACTCACTTATTCAGTGAAGTTAATTTTGGTAGACAGATTATTTAAACAAAATAGTTTCTTTTGAAGTGCAGATTGACAGATCAAGGAAACATAATGACTGAACAAAATCTCACTGAAAAGCAGTGCAGCTTACAGAAGCTCATTAGAACACCATATTGCTATTTATCTAGCCATTGACTAAAAGTTTTAAAGTGAATAAATACAGTCATTCCAAACAGTTCAATGACTTGAATGCCTGGGCAATGAGTTTCATGCATTTTAAAATGAATAAGATATGGCCTAACTTCAATTTATCTAGACATAAAACCCTGAGCTACTGCTAAAGATCATGGTCAAAAAATAGTTTATTGTATTATTTGTTTGCACTTGGTGGTTTACTATAAATATCCGGTATTTCCCAAGTAAAAACCCTTGTAATGGAATCTCAGTGTATATACCTTGTCATACTAAAAATAAGACACATAGTAATGAGAAAAATATTTTATCTATTCTATCATTTGAGATAAACTAGAGTCCAATAACATGGATTAGCATGCAGTTTGCTAATCAGTAAATCATGCCAAGAAAAAAAATATAAACAACCTTCTCACTTAGGCTACTGGGATCTTTAATATAGGATACTGCCACAACACTGTCTTTAAGGCTAACAGTTTCTATTTTATTTTTATTTGGGTTATCTTGTTGGTGATATAAAAAATATTATTTATTTCCTGTAAATCTGTCCATCTTATTGCCAAATGCTTAAAGAATACCTGCTAAAAAATAAATCAAGATAGTAAAAAAGGGCCAAGAAAAATTTAGACTAGATGTACAGAATAAATTCATCACTATGAGGGTGGTGAGGTACAGGAACGGGTTGACTGTAGAAGCTGTGGATGCCCCATCCCATCATGGCTGGGCTGGATGGGACTGTGGACACATGATGTAGTGGGAGGTGTCCCTGCCCATGGCAGGGGTTTTGAACTGGGTGGTCTTTAAGGTCTCTTCCAACCCAAACCATTCTGTGATTCTATGATCACCCCAAGCTCTTCTATCTCCATGTCTACTGTAGCGTTGCATTGTATTATTGGCAAGACTGTCATATCAAACTCACTTAGCTACGGTGTATTTCACAGCTACCCAAGGGTTGTGGCTTGCGTTCATTGTCATTCTTATAAAAACCTTGCTGAATTTCATTAAATGAGTTAGTGGAAGCTATTCTGAATCATAGTTGTGAAAGCAGATGTCTAGAGACTGGTGTGTTACAAACCATGAGTGAAATGACAAATTAATCTTTTTTTTTTTTACAGAGATTTCTAGGGATACAAGAAAACATGTCTCTGTACCAGACAAGCAATGACAACTGCCCAGTCAGGAGAGAAAAAGGGCACAGTAAATGACTCACATTATACCCAGCATGAGACACCCTGCCCTTGTCCTCCACTCGTGCAGAGAACCCTATGGCAGGTGAAATTCTTCTACAAGGGAAGAAGAGGAGTATTGGAGAGCTCTTCCTGAAACTGTACTACCTGCAAAGGATTCAGATCAGCTTCATAAAGAGACAGCCTTTTCTTGCAAATGAAAAATCTGATGCTACTCATAGTGACAACCATTATATTAACAGAATCTTTGAAAAAGAGTTTTCTAAAACTGTTTTCCAAGCTTCACTGCTGCTGAAGCACAACAAAAGGTACTACTACCTAGGAAACTATGGTGTTCAATGCCATAGCAGTACTGTTCAAATGAAAAGGAGAGAACAGACAGTGAGAAACAAAGAGAACTAAAAAAAACCTTAAAAAATAAAAAAAGAGGGAGATAAAACAGAAATGCTTTATCATAACTAGCAATGCAATAAAGAATGTAATTGCTTTTTGGCTTATAGAATCCCATCTCCAGACAAATGTTTATGTTGCTCTATGGGGCTAGGATAATTTGCCTCCAAGGATTACCCAGATACATACTGGCTGTTTGCTGTATATGCCTAATTAACGTAACATTCTTTAAAGTAGACTGATCATTTCCCAATTCAAACACAGCTTCAGTCCTGCCAAGAGCTTCTGTACAAGCTTAATGATTGTAAACTATCCCAAATGTAACAAAGACCAACTATAGAGGTATTTAAATCAGTGTTTTTTTTCTTTTTTTTTTTTTTTTAAATACAGTTTAAAATGTGCCTGGTCCTGCACTTTTTATTCATGCACAGCTTCCGCTGAACTCAAGATGCTGTGTTAATGCCCACTGTAAGTTATATGCTTACACTGGGGATATGTGTGGTCTGGAGAACTATGCTCAAGAAAATACCACAAAATTAGCCCCAAAAGGATCTTGCCGACACAGCTCTTTAAGCAGCAAATGTAAATTCTGTACATATTCAGGAGAGAATGAAAGAAAATACAAAAGGTAACTAGGAAACAGACACTTGAATAGGAAGAAGTACTATAGGCAAAATCACAATGTCCTTCACTCAGCTCCCAAACTTGTGCATATTTCCTTGATTTGTTTAGTGACAGTGCACAGAGTACAGAACAGTAATGTAACTCAAGTGGCACTAGCAGGATGAAAGAGCAATGACAAGTAGCTCACAATCTCTATGAACTGAAAGAATGTTCAATAAAAAATCATGCAATAATCTGCTGTGGAAAAGCTGCTAAGGGAAGGAAGGGTGATATTGCATTTAAGGAACTGGACAATGTCCCCTGAAATTTGGGTTCTGTCTTGAGGAATATTCAGACTTACTGACACCGTAACTGAACCTCATGTCTGCACAGCTAGTATTATCATTTTGCCCTACATCAAAAATACTGCATGAAAAGTGTGACAGACTTTGAAGCATCCATATATTACACTGAGAGATAATGCAATCTCAACATTTTCTAATTAGCTCAAAGAGTTAATAGCTCAAACTGGAATTACTGCAGGTCTCTCTCTATTAGGGCAGCTTTAATGAAAGTCTTTTTATTTCCAAAAAAATGTAAACATAGTCTGGTTTAATTCAAAAAACGAAGTGAATCAAACAACAGGACGACATGCATTCCTCCACTGAAACTAATACCCAAATTTCTGCATTTGAAGCCACCCTTGGCTGTACAGACAAGCTACTGGGCAGGATTGCACAGTGGTTTCCCATTACTCCCAAATTCCATTTCGCATATTAGGGACAATGAGAGGCAGATGCTAAATCTGCAGTTTACACTGCATTTGACCCTCATTTTTCCATTACAGTTGACTATCTGGTGATGACATCTAGCTGTGCCAGTCACAGATTGTAACAATTGCTCTGAGAGCTCTGAAAAACTACACAAAGGAGGCTTGGCAATTAAAACTAATTAAAAAAGCATCAAGACAACTTTTCAACAAGCAGTTTCATTTCTTTGAAATAGGAATGTTCTGTGGAAAAAAGACCTAAGGTTTCAACAGTACTCAACACAAGTGGATTCCAATGTGTAATAATTCCTTTACAAATTATTTTTTCCAAGAAAATATATTTGATGGGCGTTTTGAGCTGTTTTACTATTGATTCACATTGCTTTCTTTCAGAAATACTGAAGATTTCCACAGAAGCTGAGTTCTATTTCCTGGCAATTTATACAGATTCTCCAAGTTATGATTACATAGGGAAAATCATAAACAATCAGTAAAAGGCATTGATTTCTGTTTGACAGGACATGTTAATTCTGTTCTGCAGGAATAAGGAAACTAGGATGTGAGACTTGAGAAGGCAGCTGCCTTACAAACGATCACACATTTTCCTCTCCATCAGGATCCTAATTCCCTGAAGATAACTTCATTTTATCACTAACACACTGGAAGTCCACAGTTGAAAGCTGATTCTGAGATGCACGTTTTGCTGTCAGTTCTCTTCCTTGTTCACCAGTACCTGTGTGCTGCCAGCACTGGCCCACTGACTGTGCTGAAATTCTATATGAATTCATCTCCATGCATCCACCAGTGACAGCATTCTGCTTTGCAAATGCCTGGTGAAGTAAATGAATTCTCTTGTGGAAATGAATGGTATGTTCTGTACCCAACAGAAAAACACGGAATACATTTAAAACAGAAATCAATTTGTATGATCTGCTTGAGAATTTATATCCACATATGCCCAGGCAATACTAAATGGACAGATAAATATGTAAGCTGAAACTTTACAGGGTCATCACCAAATGCACGTACTTTAAAAATGTATATTCAGTTGCTTGAGCACCTCAACATCATTTGAACACTTCTCTGGAACAAGCACAAACATTCCCATTCCATCACTTGCTGTGTGTGTACATCCATATGCTGTAGCTGTGCAGCCCACTTCCCTGCCATGTCATGCACATCAGGATGGAAAGTAGTTTAACCCAAGGATGTGAATGCTTTAGGTGCCTGTAGCTTCAAAAGGCAGAGCTGGCTAGACAGCCTCCACTTCATCTACATTTTCAAGAGGAGCTCTGACAGCCCCAAGATGCTGATAAACTACACATGAAACCAAGATGGCATAAACCAGGAAAGAAATTTCTGCATTCCATACATCAAGGATTTCTTTGATTTTTAAGAAAAACACAAGCTATGAAAATAATAGGTTGGGTGACATTCAAGACCTTCTCTTGCATCTGGGTTCATGTTTCCTGAGTTCCACATCTCTGCTGAAAAGGAGATTGTGAAAATGTCACAGATTGAAATGATTGTATTGAAACATAATGGAGACAAGAAAGGCAAAACAACCACATGCTCCTTGCTCTCACAAACCGACTAGCTGGTAATCAACAGCCACCTCATGCTTAAGGGTCAAGGAAGAAAACTATAGATCTCGTTATAAACCCATGCATGAAGAATATTCATCAACTGTAAAGCACTCAAACTTGCTGGACAAATGATTTCCCAAAACAAACCACACAGTGATCTAAGGACGTTGCTTTAGATATATTGTACATATTCTGTATCTGGATGTCTCTTTATCAGCTAACCAAAACATGACTAATTGAATGCTGATTGCTTTCTGCAGTAGGGTGAAAGCTCTCCCAGACTTGGCTGGTGGTATAGAACTGATTTATAGCTACTTTTTGGGCCACCTTCTTCTTAACAACTGCCTTATCTCCAATTAAATTTCATTCCACTACTTATTACATAAGTTTGGTGGGAAGCTGTTACTGTCAGATTTCTTTCTAGCTGTCTTAACAATATTTGAAAAACCTCAAGCACACCCATGTCCATTTAAAAATGACCAGACATTACTATTTGGGTTGTAGCTACAGCATATTGCTGAAAGCTTTGATGGATCGCCAGGTGAAATAAAAGCTTTGAGACCTGAAAATACAATACATTTTCAAGAAAAAAACTGCTACTGATGTCACGCTAAGCCTTCTGTTTAAAGAGTATTTGAAATCAAGAGGAAAAACAAACCCTAGTCTGTGTCAGAGTGTTGCCCAAGAGGTTTTTCTTAACACTAGGATCTTGGTTGCTTGCTTTCTCAAACATTCTTCAGAATTTTACTGTTTGCCTATTGTAGCAAAAATGCTTTTTAAGAGTGCTTATAATGTAAATGATAAAACTGTTTTTTATTTTTAACTAAGTAGATATTTGAATTAATATTAGTGTTTTTGACAAAGCTGTCATGCAAAAAACATCACAAAAACCTGCAATTCCAACACATACGTGCAAATGATAACACATTATATGTGCTAATGATAGGTTTTAAATCCACATGAAGATATTTAAATATTCTACAGATAATGCTGAAATTAGGAGTGAAGCTGGGGGCTGTTACCTATTGCCTTTCAATTCTGTTCCCCTAGCAGTATTGCTGTCAGATTTTGGAAGGGAATTAAAAGCTACTGTGACTTGGCAGCAAACGTGTTTCTTTGTGGAATTTGCTTTTACTGTTTTGACTAAATGTAAGATCCATAAAGATGATGAACTGGTCTCCCAGCCTTGAACACTGAGATCGTCTGTGGATCCACACAGCTGAATTTATAAACTTGAAGCAAAGTCAGTTAATACATCTTCACTCAATCTTCCTAACTAAAATGGACTTTAAAAAGTGATAAGCAAAGAAGGAAAGTTTTCTAACAGAAATATTTATACAATGAAAACAGCATGCCTATATACATTGGTGAATGGCTGAAGTTTTAAATGAGGCTACACTTGAAGAAAGTAACACTAATTGTTAAACCACAAGGTTTATACTGGTTCAAGTATACATCAAGATCTTCTGTCAGGTATACCAATATTTTGGAAAGGGCTCTGGCCACAGATCTGGAAAAAAAACCCATTGTAACACAAATGGTCCTTTTCAAAGCTTTACAACTAAAACAAACAAAAAAGCAAACAAAAATATCTTCTTACTAAAGCGACACACCTATTACATCTCTGTAAAACTAGTGGCTCACTCAATCATTTTGGTACAGTGATAAATGTACTCAACAGAACTTCTGACTTCACAAGAAGTCAGCCTCATTTCTTAATTGGAAGGAAACAATTGGATTCCTTCAATAAGATGCTTACAATTCAGGGAGCACCTTCTTTTAAGAAAGATCTTAGCACAGTGAGGATTGAGTCACATGCTCCTGTCTGTGTGTAAACAGCAGAGCTGGCAGCATCATTTCCCAGTACTCTGGGATTATAGCTTTACTGTTATATAAAATTTCAAGGACAGTTCTTTTATTTTTCCTTTAATTTTACTATAAGAGCCAGAACTCTTTCTCATTCTCAGTGATTTCAGTGTAAATTGAAAGCAAAGCCTTGAAATACTGTAGCGTTGGTGTGGGATTTACTGCTTTATAACTGAGACCAGAAAAGTGGCCCTAAACTTTCTACGTTATTGTGGAATAGTTTTGTAGGAGGGAAAGATTACTTTAAGGAGAAAATGGGAAAATTAATCAAAAAGGATTACAGACAGAAAAATCTTACACTTACAATCACTTAAAGTGAGCAAGAGTGAAATCAACTCATCTTACCGTACCTCTATTACACTAATCCATTTATTTATTTATTTATTTATTTATTTTTCCAGGAGGAAGAAGTGGAAAGTAATTGGAGAGCCCTCTGGATCTCAAAAGCATATTGGTGCACGAGAAAAACAATCCACTGAGAATCAAAAGGTTTTTAGAACAAACCCTAATGCCACACCAAGAATTGTTCTTTTGCGACACACTGATACCTGATTTCTACACGGGACGTGCAGCTAGCGAAGTGTAAGGATATTCTGGTGAGCACGTGCCTGCTCCTCTGACGCTGCAAAGGTGCTCAACAATAACACTGGCAACTTTGAGTGATGGTGGAAAGAAGCAGCACTGCTGAGACCTCGCAGTGTCTATCAAAAAGACTCAAGGAAAAGCACAGCCTGAATATAGGAGGTTAAGGAGCTATCCTCATTGCTGCTGAATGCAAGGAAAGAGTGAAAAGTCACAAACTTGCCCAACTTTGCCTCTTTTCTGCTCCCAGCAAACCCTTGTTCAGAGAACCAAATATAGGGAAGAGCAGTACCATAGGAGAAAAGAAGATGAAACACCGAAATTAAAGCAAACTTCCCAATTTTTTCAAACACCATTTTATCATGCCACCAACAAATAAGCAAACACCTCTCCTCTTTTCCCCCCCAAAAATATGCAAAAAAAAAAAAAAAAAAGGCACAGCAATTCTGTCCGAAACTAGTCATGTATTTCATAATGATTTATATATTTGCACCATCCAGCAGTTGAACCATTGACCTCAGCATTTAGAGTTTTTAGGTCTGGAAGAAAGGAAAAAAAAACTGGTCTCCAAAATTATTCTATTAACATCCTAGCCCTAGGAAAGTATGACAGACATGTCTCTATTATCAGACTATATTATAAATGAAAATATGCTTCAACAATACTAAATTATTATTTTTTTTTTAATCTAGATCTATTGTATGTTTCATTTTTTATAATTCAATACTACCAAAAACCTCAAAGCTTTGGGGAAAAATCTAAGCAGTGTAAGATGAGATAGTACTTTGAAATGTTAAGGAAATGTCTTCTCTTTCAGATTACTAATGATAGAGTCCTTCTAAATTCACTTAATAGAAGTAGTAAATGAAGAGCATTACTACAGGCAGGGGATATAGAACTATTTTCATAACAATTTGCTTAGCCAAGTACCAAGAGACTCTTTATTCCTACCTGGTGAGACAGCTTACAGGATACTGGGTTTGACTGAACCTGACTAAATGCATATTACTTTATACCAAATGCATTTAAAGAAATTAACGTTGAAGTCAGTTAAAGGAGATGGAAAAAAAAACATAAATATTTTGAGTGATCAGCATAATCATGGAAGTGGCAAAGTACAAATAGAATTTGAATTTCCATCCATCATGTTATTTGTCATTTTGTCCTTGCTAGTAGAGAAGAGTAAAACCACAATACCATTGATTTTTAACAATCTTTCATTTTCAGACCAATATGAATTGCTTAACTGGGGAGCAAAGAAAATTTGTCCGTTGGCAGCAGGTGTATGATTTATGGTCCTCTTTTCCAGGCTCCTTTAAAGAAGCCCATGATATCCTGGGGTTGTCTGTGGCCCACCTACCTGAAAGCCACTATGTTACAGAAATACATCATGCATGTAGATCAGCATTGAAAAAATACATTCTAACAGGACTAAAAATACAAAAACACTAATTGTAGAGACCTAAATGTTATACACCTGATTTAGTGCTAATACATTACAATTTCTGTTTTCTTGTTACAGAAAAGTTTGACATTCATCTTTTCCTCCCTGTAATTTGCCTGCAAAACTTCCATGGTAAAACTGATTTGGAGCTTACTTTTCATTTCAGAGCTAGTATCTCTAGTATCATCCATCTAAACATATTACTAGCTATAGTGACAGAATTCTTCTTTTTTCTCCTTTATGATGCATTTAAGGAAAAATTAATTTTTACAGACCTATGTTAGGGCAAAGAGAAAGGTTTCATTTTCCTTTTTCTCTAGAGTGGGACGAGGTAAAGGCTAGTCAACCACAAATATTTTACACATCAATTTTTACTGGTAGACTGTTTTGTACCAGTAAGAAATAAATCTAAGGATGTGTCAGAACTGATGAAGTACTGACAGGTATTTTCATTGTGCTCATATACAAAAAGATATACAGTGGTGTGCTGTTTCTATTCTGTGCCCCCCAGGCATTTTTCTGGAGTTAGCATTCTCCGTATTCATACGTATTACTACATATACCTGCTTCAGAAGGATATTAAAATATTGTATAACAGGTGACTGGGAAGATCTATATCACAAAATACCTTTTGTCATTTTATCTAGGAAAGCCATATTAAACGTGAATATCACAACCAACTTACCTTCTCAACATTTTCTCGTACTCCCTTAAAATCTTACTGCCTCAAAATATGAAAATATACAGATTATGATAAAAGTCCTCATTACACTTATTTTGGACAAGTCTTTTTCCACTGGGTTTGTCTGGGTCCTACTTTTAAGCCTTCGCATTACACAAAACCAAGTGTATACTCTGCAGGCAATTTAATGCAATAATTTGGGCAAACCTTCCTTCTGATGACAAGAGAATGTTATACTTGGCACTACAGTGATGGTGTTTGGAGAGTCTTGTATCTTTGGCATAGATTCCTTTCCTGTCTGACTAATTAAATCTCACTAAAGTGCCTGTTTTGGTAGATAATTTAGGCTTCTGTTTGTAGACATTTTAGTATTAGGAATTTCATGAAAAACCCACTGAGCTAGATGAAAAAGGATTTATTTGTTCACGTAGCTTGGAAGCTTGCTTCCAAGTCACTAATTTGTCTAGTAGAAATATTTTCATCTTAATGGGTCTGCTAGACTGTAGTTCATGGGAGATTCTCGGTTTGCTGGCTCTACTGGCTTCCACTATTTTTGTTCTTCTTTTCCTGCCTGCCTATCAACTTCTTGCCTCCTCAAATACTGCAATGCTGAAGGCAGAGCTATCCCTGCAGATAAATATATTGACAAAATATGCTGTCACTGGATATCATCTGATGCCTTCTATGGAATTCTTATGTGCTTAGTAATAGCATGCAGTGAGATTTCTTTGGTTCCTTATAGCTTTCTCTAATTAGGTCTTAACAATTAATTTCTGATTAGACTTCCCCACTTGCCCAGCCATGATATGCTAAAACTCCCTGTAAGAAAATCTGGAATCCACTGTCTTTCCAAAACTCTACAACATTATGTCTGTATCAGTTCGATACAGATCCTTGCTCTGTACTCATATTATGTGTGCATCATTTACATTTGTCCCCTGCCAAACTGATCCCAATTGACATTCTTCAACATCTCTGTTGATATCTAGAATGTGGCAAAATAAATTGCTAACATGTATTTTCTCCTTAATAGTATTTTCCCTCTCTGTAAGTCTGATTTCTTTTACTGCTATTAGAGCAAGAGGTCCTATGGCGGTTATTTTCCATTAGCATGTTATTTTCCACCCTACCCACAGGTATTCTATTGTCCTTCATCTTCTGGCTGTATGCTTCTATTTTTACAACAGCTTTGTTTCAATTCTCTATTTTTGAAAATTCCCTAACTTGATGAATTATCTGTTCTCCCCTCTTATTCACTGTGTTCACTATGAGCCTACTCACTAGTTTTCTAAATGTTTGTAGACTTATGAGAGATTCTCTGAACACTGATGTGATCTCCTTTGTTCTTATTACTAGTCTATCAGGAACTCATCTTTTAAGATTTGATAATTGCATGAGCCAACCTCTTCATACTGCTGTGTTCAATAGTCCTCTTTTGCTTATTCAAATAGCTGACTGCATAGGTTGAGTGTTTTGTGATATTTCCGTGGTCTGTAAATATTCCTGGAGTGCTCCTAGAGCTGTGTGTGTATCCCTTTGTTTGCTGCTAACTAATTTCTGGTGGTCCATGTAATAGTACATCTGCTCATGTTTTATTTGACTTTTCATACAACCTCCCACTGTGATCTGAAGAATATTCAAGAGTAAACACATCCCATTTCATGTCCATCTGCTCAAAGACTTGAGTTTGGTATTTCTCTGTGAATACTGTTTGATCTTTCTGCTTTGTTTACTTATAGGTATCTGCAGGAGTAGCCCTGCTCTTAATGTGTTGTTCTCCCCTCAAGCATAAGAAAGAAGGATCAAAACCATGCAACATTTAGGCTTTGTCTTTTCTCCCCACAGAGCATTTTTTTTTCTCAGTTTTAGCGGCATGTTATTATCCTACTCCGCTATCAAGTACTGCCTAAAATAATATCCCTGTTGAAAGAAGTAAACTGCTACTAGAGGAAAGCATTTTCCACCCATCAACAAGTTTCCCGTGGCCCTCAGAACTGAGGTGTTATCCTGTTTTTAATGACCATATGCTGGTTCTTTATCTGTTGATTAACTATTTATTCCATGCAGTTCTCTGTAACACTGTGAATGAATGTTTTCTCTGAATGTTGGGTTTATACCTACTGACATAACATACATGATAGCCAAAAAATCCATATCCTTCATCTATCACTGTCAAGAAAGCAGCCAACTACAAATGATCTGGCAAGAACAGTTTAAGCTAATCTCTTTTTATTTTATTTGTCGTTAATTTTTTAGACCAAAACCATATGGTTACAGAACAGAGTTAGTTCTCTTCCAAAGTGAAATCAGAGAGGAGAGGTAGCTAACAAAATCTTCTAAAAATCTGTGGAAGCCACTAATGCATATTTATACCTCTGTCTCTAAAAATGCTACATCCTAACATGAGGCTGTCTGTCAGATTTCACTAGATTTGGAGACTGCTCATCTTTCAGTATATAACAAAAGAAAATCTTGACTTCAGGACATAAAGGCTGTCAAGCAAGCTGATTGCATTAAAAGAAAATCAATGCTAGAAATATGGAAATTATTACAAGGCATATATAGAACCTTCCAGAGAGAATGATAGCAACCATTCTCAGTCTAAAATTGAGAAGTAATCTAGCTGGACTAAAATACTACTTGCACTGGATTCAGTACAGTTTGTAGCAGGCACTTTTAGGGGTTATTTATTAAATTCATAGATATAAGCAGATCATCAAGAGTGCAGCGTTCAGATTTTTCCACAACAGTCATTCAGAATTATACTTGTGGCAGAACAACCCTGCTAAGAGAGGAAATTGCAGCATTAAACCTGAAATTAAACTTTTAGTTGGTTTATATCAACAATCAAATACATTGTGTCCCCTCCTGCTCTTACTGGCTTCTTAAGCTCCCAGCTGCCTACCTGTATGCTGGGCTATGCAAGGTTCCCAAGTTCACATACACTGTCACTGCCAGAGTCTTGATTGTGGGTGGAGAATTTCACTTTTCTCAAGTGTTAAGCTGCTAAACCCCACTTGTAGCCCTACTTCCAGAACATGTATTATATAGTAGAACTTGTGGAATCTGCTTGCAAAACTAGAGCTGCATGCTTAAGAACTACTCTTAATGTCATGTCCATAATGAATGAGTTCACGACCTTGTACAAGTCCCTTGTAATAACTTAGTACTTCACTCACTACATAGGCCCGAATGTTATAAAGCATGCAAAGCTCCTCAGTTTGAGCTGGAAAAAGTATCCAGCAGTTGTTCCTAGAAAATCCTGCGCAAAAAAAAAATATGTCTATCTCAATACTGCAGTTATTTAATCAATATTACCACACCATCAACACTTCTCATGAAATCCCTCTGATTTCCTCTTCAGCTTCTTTTCCATTCTGTTTTCTGAATCCAGTTTTGGACACAGGCGTTAACATTATTTGAGCAGAGGCAACAGTTTCCTGATTTTACACATTCTGCTTTGTACTTGTGTGAGCAATATCTACTTGGTTTTTGACTGGAGAAACAATGAAACAGAAGTTGTAGATTCACTTGAAATTTAAAGAAAGAAGTCAAGAAATGCTGGACACAGTACAAGTAAGGTAATGGATTAAGAAAGCAGTAATGAGGATTTGAAAATACAACACAGAGATGCACAAACATCACTGAGAAAGGTAGAAGCATTCAGCAGGCTTAGAAATATTGATGTACTGAGACACAGCAAAGCAGAAAGAGGCTTT
This sequence comes from Numida meleagris, assembly GCF_002078875.1. NCBI lineage: Eukaryota > Metazoa > Chordata > Aves > Galliformes > Numididae > Numida > Numida meleagris. Next base: position 14,240,864 of record NC_034420.1, read on the forward strand.
ACATCTCTAATAAAAATGTATAACTTGATTCTGTCTCAAAATTTAAAAAAAAAAAGAGAAGGATGGCCCTTTAATAATCCAGAATTCCCCTGTGAGGGATCTGAGATTCTAGAAGGTTACTTGCACTTATTGTCAAACAAGAATTTTACAAAAGCATTATAAATTTCTTTACTATATTCTTTGTTGGGGAAGCTCACAGGAGCGAGCATTACTTCATCTGGGGTCCTGAAACCCAATCATAAGGAATTCTACAAAGTGCTCTATAAACTGATGGAGCGAACAGATGCAAAAGGTAACACTGGGTGTCATCAACGTTGTGTATCCAGCCTCTGGGGTATCTCAACCAAATGACTGCAAGCAAAAATTTTTCTGGATTTAATAATCAGCAGTTTGAAGTGTCACATCTCTGATCATCTGAATACAACGCATTAATGCATGTCTGCCAGTTTTCCACTTTTCATAGCTCTGCCACTTTTAAATAAATTAATCACAAGTTACTATGATGAAGTATAAAACCATGGAAAAACTGTCAAGTGTCAGTAGCATTAAGACATTTCCCAAACAAAATAAGTTTCCTCTGCAGGGGATGCAGTTGTAGTAATAATGCCTAGGTAAGGAGCAATAAATAAAAGTTAACACAGCTCCTTTGTTTGGTATTTGATGTCACTTTCTCAGTATTTTTGAGAGGAAATGAGAAGACTTCCAGAAAGTAATGACAGTTATTATATTGTCCTATATGAAGGTCTATGTAGGGTTGAAAAGTAAATTAAGAATATTAATCTCACTAAAAAATTTGAGAGAGGCTGGAGTGATTGAATTGAATGATTACCAGAGTTTCTCAGCATATGCTAATCTCAACAACTTGGCTGCATATACACAGTTAGTACAAACACTGACTCAAAAACAGAGAGCCTATAGGAAACCTTGTAAAATAACATCTTAGAAGAAATAGAAAAAATAATTCTGTTTTACTTCATGGCAGTTGTAAATAATGGCTGAAAAGTCACGAAGCATATGTAATATACTCAGAAAAGAAAGCTGAGGAGCTTATTTCTCACTCCCTCACCTTTTCAAAGCTTACTCTCCCACCCCTCCATGAACGAAACTCCTATTGAAGTCAACAGGAATTTTAAATGCAAAGGCAGAATGATACTGATGCACAAGGGATTCCTGAATCTAACCTAATAAGAAAAGATACAGCTTTTGAACTTAAAGAACTAATGGAAGATACATTAACATTCTTAAAAGTTGAATATGTCATGGTATGACTTTTATAATCCAACATAGATAGGATCTGAAACCAAGAACACTGAGATCAATGTGAATCTTTTTTATTTCCATTCTTTCCTGATTAGGCTCACAGCAGTTCATACTAGATATGAAACCATTTACAAGGTTAATTTATATACCTCTTTTTTTTTCCCTCTCAAGTGTACGTGCTGTGAAGTCTATAATGCTATAAAATAGAATTGTTTCATAATAAACAGACCAGTTTATAAGAGATTCTCCAAATAATTCTGCAGAGGTAATATTAATTCTAGTAATACTCCTTATACCCCAAATGTTGGATATTTCAACTACTAGTAATGCTTCTAAAATTGGAATGAAGGTTTTAAGTGCATCTGCTGTAACATTTATCTTCCACTATCAATATAGGATTCAGTGAACTATTTTGCTACACAGGGCAAACAGCCAGACGAACTAGAAGTGACTTTGCAGCACATATGTGATAGAATGCACCTATATGTGCTTTATCTGATTTCAGGCCAGTCAGTCACTTTTGATATGTAAGAAACAGGTTATTTTGCAAAACCTCTGAAAATAAAATGTCTAGCATTGTCCACAGGCTGAGGAGTGAAAACAGAAGGGTGCAAGCTGGAATTAAAACTGTGCACAAAAAGAAATAAAACTAGCAATGCTGAGGATTCCTCAAGACAACCCTATCAGTTGCTGCACACATTTCTGTTCAATTATACTTTACTTCAGAGTTAATAAAATTCTACAACATAATGCTTCTTTAAGGAGATTGATGGATATGTTTCATGCTAATTCCTTCTTGAGTTAGTAAGCCTTTATTTACCACAAAGAGGCAAAAGTGATGGGAGGCAGACTAGCAGAAATGCCAGCACATATTTTAAAATGTCATTACGCTGCAGACCAAATTAAACTATTGACCAAATGAAACTGTCTACCAAACATCCCATCTAGGTCTTGCTATTGTTTAGGGCTAAAGTGACACCTCGTGGGTATCAAAGTGTAATTTAAGTGGGTGACACTCGAAGACCGCGTGCCTGTGTGAGGGACGTGTTCCTCGTTTCCTCGTGCACTGAACTAGCAAAAAAAAGCAAACTAATACTTGATGGTGTTCTCTTATTTTCCATGAACATAATTCAACATATTTACATTTGATTTCATTTACTATACTGCCTTGATTTAGAAGTCTGCTAACATAGAGAAGCTTTAGAGCTGGAAGAATGGGCCATAGGGAATATCCTGGTACAGAAACAGCAGGAGTCAGTTGTACATCTGCCTACCAGAGTGAAATCGTAGGCCGGTTCTAACTCCAGCAATCACATTCAATGCGCTGTGCCCATAGCTCCAGCCACAGCAGCTCTCCTGCAGTCAGCACATACACAGGAGGATGGCACAAAAAAGACACAATTCTAAATTTCTTTTATCTCCTGAGATATGTGACATGTATTCCTTGCTCTATTCCAGTTGCAACTACTAGCTTCAGATATTCCATTTTCCTTACACAAAATACGTTTTGCTTTGCTAAGAAATTTTCAGCAGCTCAGTTTCTGATTAGGAAAAAGGAAAAGAAAAATAGCCATTGAATTTCCATTACCAAACAGAAACACAATGAAAAAGAAAGAAACCCAAAAGACAAAGCAAAAGACACCCCTTGACTTCTTGTCGCTTTGCTAGTATGTAGGCACTGATACTTTGCTACTTATGGCTTTGGTTGAGGTTCAGCAGGAAAGGGGCTCAGTCCCAGCAGTGAGAGCCAGGCTCCTGGGCTTTGACCAGTTGGGTAATCATCCTGCCAAACACAACAAACATTACCCTGGATCAGCATCCTGTTCCTGTGGATCTGTGAAGCTCTTACATCTGTTCATTTCCTACAGACTGCTGGGCAGGCTTAAAGCCTCTGGAGGTTCAATCCTCAAAGATAATACCCGAGTAACCGGTAACAGCTAAACAAACAACCTGTCCCCACTGCACCCCCAGTCACCAACAGCCAGAAACCTCCCAGCCAGTGAAAATATCCTGAAATGAACACAAAGATCTGAGATGGTTTTTTTTGTTTTGTTTGCTTTTTAGGTGTTTGTTGTTGTTTTTTAAAGCTAGTCTTTCCTCACAGCAGGAACTTTTTGCTAATTGGCATGATACAGTTAAATGAGGAGATATTTTGAGATGAAGAGATAGATCAACTGTTTGAATAAGGGAACAGGGAGCAGGCTTATAAACCATGAAAATGAGGTAAAGAGCTGTCATGCTCTGGAGATTACAGTGAAAAATGATCTTGGGAAATGGGAGGAATGAATAAGGCAACAGTCAGTACATACGAATAGAAAGTAACACCATTAGAAAGGAAAAATCAAAGGAATAAGCACAAAAAGGGGATTGACTAGGTGGAAAGGATCCCACGGAGGCAATGGACCGCAGACTGAATAGGAATCAAAACTGTCAAGCTGATGCAAAAAAGTAAACTCTGTACTGGAGAGACAGGAAAGTCTTAACTAAAACATGGGAGATAATTATTCTGCTCTATTAAGCTCTGTTGATGTCTTCAGTTGGAATATGGCCCTATCTGGGGAAAAGTATAAACAAGACATACAGAAGAGGAGAAGATGAGAATTAGAGTTCAGGAGGGAATAGTAAAATTGATAAAATTTGGAATATGACTTGTAAGGAAATGAAGAAAGGAAACAGATAGAACTAGTTGAGAAAGACTCGTCAGGGAATCGTGATACATCTTGAAATGAGCAAATGCTTGTCATTTAGAAAGAAGTTATCCTTGAAGATTTTTCTCCACATCTCCAGGACAGAATAAGGAACAACAGACTTAAATGACAGCACAGGGATTTTGAAGGAGTATTAGGGGAAGTTTTAGGAGGAATCAGACATCCTTCTGAAGAAGTTCATGATTAGCCTGGGCAAACAATCAGAGCGGAATGGCCTCTTGAGATGACGGCCTCTTGAGACCTCTGTTGGGGTTAAGTCCAGCAGATGGCAGGGAGTAGGGGGGGAGAAAGCATTCTTCTTTCTGGAGGATTACTGATTCTGCTACTGAATCACCCTGCTTAGGGGTGGGACTGGGAAAGACTGTCCCTTAGCTCACTTAGAAAGAATACGAAAAACAGGGAGCTGAGGTAAAGACTTTCTTTCTGGTGTGCTGCTGCTTTTATAAGTTAGAAGTTTTAATAATTGGAAAGACAGTGAATTCTCTGAATTGTTAAGATACTGGGTTCCAAATTCTTAAAACAAAAGCAGAACAAGGAATGTGCCGGTTGTTCTTGATAAATAAAATTCTATCCTGTTTGTGGGTGAACTTGACACATCCTCAGCCTTACTTTCCCAGCAATCTTTAGATATTTTAACAGTAAATGTGAGAAAGAGGCTCTGGGGAATGCATGAGGGATTTTTAAGTGTCTTTACATGCAATCAGTGTATGATAGTCTTATTAGGAATAATTTTTTTTTTTATGACTGACTCCAGTTATAGGAACAACTAAAGCCTTTCATGCAGTAACTTTTCTAATTATCTGTTTTTCTTGAAATTAGTTACTGTTCCACTGTGTGGGTATATTTAAGTAAAGAACCAACAAATCCTTGTATGAGGAATTAATTGCAATGGCAATGCCACTATATCCATCAACAGCAAATGGGCCACAAATCTAGTGACAACCTAATAAAGACAGGCATTCTTCATTTCAGACAATGTTAGGAGAGATAAATTATGGTGAATAAGAAAGAAACTTTGAGAGAAGCTGTAGACAATGTATTTTGCAACCAAAGAAGTGCATTAAAATAACATGAATATGACCACTTTTCTATTTCTCTGTGAGCAAATAAGGCAGATTGAAAAAATGATCATTCCCATCAGGATGTTAAGAAGAGACAAAATAGATTACACTTCTCTTGTCTCTGTGTTTGAATACAGAAACAACAAAAAAGTAATTTCAGTTCAGAGAGGCTCAAGGTAAGCAACAGTAATCTTCAGTTTCATTTTCATTCTGGCAGCTCTCCTCACTGATGGTTTGCGCTTAATTGCTTCTCTAGTTACCTAGTTGAGCATAACTGTGAGAGATCATATTTAAACAAGTTCCCTTTGTTTGCTTAACTCCTGCATGATAAACCTTATTTTGGGCACTGGAATAACCAGACCTGACTTTCTAGAAGAAAAGGTCAACTTTTTAGCTCTTTCTTTAAAAAACAAACAAATAAAAACAAACCTCAGTATTCCTAGCATTACTATATGCCGACTCCATATACAAATGTAGTATTCTGTGCCTTTCATTCATGATTCCCAGTTGCCTTAGAGTCATGGAAGCATCTTTCTGCTCCACAGCATTATCTTTTCCTTTTCCTCTGATGACTTTAAATGTTAAAGAAAACAACAACTATCGTTCTCAGAACATGGGATCTGAGCTGATCTGTCTTCTCACACACCTACTCCCACAGAAAGACACTGACAAAACATAAATGGAAGAAATCAGCACTGCTGATGTGGAACATATCAGCATTTCCACATGCATGAGAAGGATCCAAACTGAAGCAATAAGAAAAGTTATAATAGTTAGGACAGATAGCACAAAGTAATAGAATGAAAGACAAGGCATAAAAGGCAGAGAGAATAGTAAATTTCACAGAAGCCAGGAGAGAAGGCAGCAGAAGAGGGAATAAAATTTTTGAAAAAGTGAAGCCAAAACCTAGACCTCATTCAAAAAAAATCAATGTGCTTGAGGAAGTGTTACTCTGAGATTCAATAGGACCTTTTCATCTGTGAAGTGGTTCACTCAAAAATAATCACTTTTCGCCATATGTTTCAATAGTAGCTAAATTTTATGTATTTCAGTGACATAAAGATTGTACAGAAGAAAGTCAAAATAGTACAATAAAGCAACTAAGCTTAGTTTTAAAAAAAAGGAGCTGAATGAAGAGAAATGGGCAAGGCTCAATGTGGCTCTGGCAGCCTGGTTAGTGGTTGGCACCCCTGCCCACAGCAGGAGGCTTGAAACTCGATGATCTTTAAGGCCCTTTTCAACCCAGGCCATTCTATGATATGTTACAAACAAATGAAGGACAAAAATTAATAACAGCAAAAACAATGATGAAGAGAAAGAAGACTGTTGTATCAACAGTTTATTTAATTTGACTTTCCTAAGGAACAGGCTTTTAGGAGGCTAATACCAATTAAACCCAGGTTTTGTGGGGAGAGCAATGGGAAGAGCTACAGGAAACTCCAGCAACATCAGGCTGTTACCCAGTAGAATATTCCCATATCCTTGTCTTATGACCATATATATAGTGGCACCCACCAAGGACACACGGGCAGTATCTCTAGGTACTTCCAGGATCATTCATTCAGCATCAAGGACAGAATACTTTCCATGTTAATATATCATTCCTGGTACAGATACTAGAAAAAATGGACATTAACAGCCTGGTTTCAATTCATCATCATAGACTTTAAGACAAAGAAAGCATCTCAGTTGAAATTCTGCCTCCACTATGATAAATGACAGAATTCCCATTGACTACAATGGTACTACGATTCACCATTAGAAAATATTGAGCCTGTGGATTTCAAGTCCTGGAGGATTACACATAACAAAGTATCAAAAAATGTCATCATTTTTTTCTCATCAAGTTACAGAAATTAGTAGCTGAAGGGGATAAAAAATGTAATAGATTTTAATTTGAATGAAACATTGGATAGAATTTACATGATCAGACGTGAAAGTTTTATAAAAGTTCACTTTGCCATAAGGAAGAATCCAAAGACACGAAGCTGAAGAGCTGAAGGACTATCAGCAGTGATTAATAATGAAGCCACCACATGAATATATGGCAAAGAGAAAGTTTTCATCCTCAGTGAGGTTTTGTGTATACTGATCCGTAAAGGATAGGATTGGTATGTGGTAGAGGAAAAAATTAAGCTGTCAAATGGTAAATGAATTATCAATGTCTGTTTCACAACAACCTGGAGGAGTTCTTGCCCCTTTCTTGCCCACTGTTCAGTCTGCTCCATCCTTTCTGTTAGCTCATAATTATCCCAGAATTGAACACTGAGTATTGAGCAGTGATTCTCTTGAATCCTGATCTGGTACTTGGGAAAGTCAAGGTGGCAGAACCTTAGAAAGATGATGGACTACAATTTCTGCAAATATATATATATTTTTCCCTATGAGCATTCCTTGCAGGCTCATTGCTATCAAAATTGCATAGCTAATGATGGTGACTACGTTGAAGAATAGTGTTTTGTAGTTGAGAGTATGTTATTGCGCTCATTGTATTGATTGTAGTTTCCACGGAAATGAATAGGAGGCTTTGCTTTTGGAGTGACCTATGCAGTTTAAAGATGCTAAACCCTTCCTGGTAATCCCCGTGCATCTTTCTTCTATCTGTATCTGCTGTTATATTCTAAAGGAATTCTCTAATAAAATGTAATAATTTAATGCACTGATGGTAATGCTGATTCAATTTTCTGCTTGCATAAATATCTTCTAAATCTATATTATAAAAAAAATATCACTGGCCCTAGGTGTAAAAACCTGTACTTCTAATAATCGATGTACCCAGAATTAATGGTCCAGTAACAACTGTTATTTGATAAACTGGTCAGTCATACCTTATCTACACTACCATAATATAGTATAGGCATCCACAAGTAAAAGCATTAAAAAAGGAAAGATCTGTTGGTTCTGAGCATGGATTAAAGGATTATTTAACCAGATGAAAGCAATGAGGGTGAAATTATTTCAAACGATGTGTAAATGCTGCTTGCTTCAAAGTCAGAGATTCTGGTGAAGAACACCAGGAATGCAAACATTGGGTTGTGTCATTTATGGCGGATACGAACCTGGCAAAAATCCAAACTGCCGGAAAAAAAATACCTCTACAAAACACTTTCTATTGAAGAAATGTAAAAATGCTGTTACAAATCCTGCTGCATACCATTCTTACTTCTCTCCTATTGCCTTTTTCTTTTTTTCCCAAAACCAACATAGATTTAGCTCAGTGTTAGTGTACAGATAGATTGCTCCCTATCCCACATACAGAAACCCAATTTGATCAATCTGAGAGAGGCTAGCAAGACTAGCCAATAATATTTGAGGAAAACCCAATAGCATTGAAGGAAAATCTAACAACAAGCCTTCATACAAGGAAAAGGCTGCTAAATACACCCAACTGTTAGGTACCCAACTGTTTGTCGTGCCAGTGCCAAAAGTTTCAATTCAAACATTTGAACTGGAAAAACAGAAGTTCAGGTTATAGATTTCTCACAGTTAAAATAGGAGAATACCAAAATAAATCACTGAGCACATTGTGGAGTGTGCTGCACGGGAGATCTTTAGGTATGCAGTGAATTTTGAACGATGCAGATATAGCGGATACTTCCCCGAGAGAAGTGGTGGATTAGCTAACTCCTTCAAAGTCTCTTGAAATAATATCATCCGATGTCACTTCCAAAGCTTTCCAAGTTTAGCGGATTAAGAAAGTAATGAACTAATTATTTATGTGAAAAAGTTCTGATAGGATGATATATCTACTGAACTAAGATTTGGCTGGATTTATAGTTTGTTCTGCGCCATTTTAATCTCTAGTAGATGAAGTGTGAAACTGCTTCAGTAGAAGGACACAGAACACAAATGTATCAGAATTTAGAGGAACAGAACTGAGACTCTCAAACTTTGAGATCATGCTGAGATCACAACCACTTCTGGATCTCCACATTCTTTAAGACATTTTTGCTGCGGAAGACCTTCCTGTTAGATCTGGTCAAGTCCTCGCTTTTTAATTGTTAGTCTACTGACATTTCTCAGTTTCTGCTATAAAGACATCCCATACAAAACAGCATTAAACTGCAAAACTCCAAAAATGAGACACATGCATAATAGTTTGCTTCATGTGCTTCATTTACTTTGAAACTTCTTTGAAAACCATGGCTTTATAATTCGTAAGCTTTTTAATAATAAAGCCAAACACCTCAGATGCCACCATATCACCTCCTATTTATTCCAAGACTTCCAAAATAAAAGTGTTTACACACATATGCAAGAGACAACAAGGCTACCAGGGTACCGATCACTACTCAGAAGTGCGCATTCAGCAGAACTGATAAGGAGATTTGGGGTATGGTTGTGATTATTTGTGCTAAGGGCAAGAGATGAGGGCTTTCCAGCCCTTCCAAGATTTTAGATGTTTCCACCAAAATTATCAACATTCCTTTTTACATTTTTGCACTTCCCTTGCCAGGAAGGAGTAAAATCCACACGTTAAGACAAGTAATTTTCAAAAAGGAGAAACTATTTTGGCCCAAATTGGCTCAATTGTTTGCAAAATGTATGATATATGTATGGATAGTAAAATGCATGTGAAAATGACTATTGGCCATTTGTATCGGAATGACCGAAAAAGAGAAATACACAATGAGCATTCATTTTCCATCCAAGTATTGCAAGCCTAAGCTGAATTCAAATCACTGTAATATCACTAAGGAACCTGCATGTAACTGAGGGCAGAATTTGACACCGATGTAATTCTGCCTTTGTGTTCTACATCTTAGTAATCCGTTTTAAATCTATTCGTCATACACTTCTTCCAGCTTTATGAGCTTAAAGGAATTTTTAGTACTTCCTCCTCTACACTTGATGGAAAAAAAAAGGATGCAAAGGAATTAATGAATTTAGATTTAATGCCCAATTTTAATTGCCAGGACAGGGCAATTACATTATAGTTCATTAAAATAAAATCCATTCACCACACATCCACACCCTAGGCTCTTTATATGTTTCAGACATATCACATAAATTCACAGCACTCAATCGAAAATAAATGTTACTATTAATTTATATTAAAATACTGGTTCATTCACATCTACCGTAATTGAAATAGAAAACAAAACATTGCTATTAGCTTCCTACTACAAACCATATGACGATTTTAATGAACCTTTTATTTAGGTAGCATACTGAAAATTAATTTCTCAGGCAATTTCCTCAATGATAAGAACTTCTAGTCTATCTATAAGAACAACCTTTTATAATTATTCCATGCCTTAAAAAAACATGCTTGAGAATAATTCAGACTCCAATTTTAATCATTTCATTTTGAAACACCTTACTGTGCCAATGTAATGGACAAGCACATGGAGGGAGATAACAAAATAGAGTTTAATGTACACATTCCCCCCCCTCCAAATTCAAATAGTTCTTATAAGAAATACTTTTACTCATGACATACATTTAAATCTTCCCTTCTTGGCCTCACCTCCCTGCAGAATGCAAAGTCTTCACCTTGCACTGCTTTGCTTCAGCAGTATACTGAAATGCCATCCCTTCCTTCACTGAATGCTAACTAGAAGTGAACCTCATATCTCCAAGTCTGGAGAGTGCTGTTTCCTTATTTGAATTCAAAATAATAATTTTTAATTTAAAAGCTGCAGAGAGATCACAAAAATCCAGTTCTTTTAGAAGAGCAAGCAAAAGACTCTTCCCTTCTTGCTAGATTGACAAAACAGAGAGCATACTAATGGGCAGGTAAAAATCAGCAATGCCAAAGGACTGTCACACACAAAATCCATTATTAAACTATCTGATTCTGTTTCAAAGCATTAAACATCACCTATTGCATACTTCATCTTCCCTTCGCTCAGCTCTCTTCCCCAGCTCAAAAGGAGATAAAAAAGTGACAGTATCTCAAATTCTCATCTCCTTTGGCCTTCACCCCAAGACACTTTTTTTCCCACTAAGTATTTTCCAGATCCTTAGGTAGGAAATCCTCAAATACTCTGCTGTTTGCAAAGATGATACAACTAAGTAGACAAAGTTTGGCCACTTTCTTGTTCCAAACAACAGAATGAACCTTAAATACTCTTAGCTAGTCCTCAAAGCAGCTCCCTATACATTGCCTAATCTGAAAAACTCATTTCAATGTCTACTACAAACTCATTGGACAGCTACCGCAGACTAGGCAGCTGGCTTTCAGGTAACTAGGCAGATGTGACTGATACAAAGCAGGCCTATTTTCAATTCATATAAACAGCTGCATCTGTCAGAAAGTTCATCTTCAATGCAATTTTAAAAGCTGAGCTACCCACGCTAGGTGTTTGCAACAGTTCCATACATCAAGCATGCTACACTCAAACGTGCCACATGATGCTGACAGGGAATGAAATTTCCCATACAAAATCAAGGGAGAGGACAGTAATAGAAACTGAAAGAAGATAAAATGTTTTGTGTAGGTAGTAGAACACCAGCTGATAGCAATTCCTCTTTCAAGCCACAGTATACTTAATTTATTTATGGGCATTGGAAAAATGTTATTGGCACAGTCCCGTGTAGGAAAATAAACTAGCAGTGCCACTCGATGAAAAAGTAACTCAGAAAGAGAAATGTAAAGAAAATGAAAAATGCTTGCCTAAATATCAAGTCACATTTTTGCAACAGAATAATGAAGAAGGCAGAAGCAGTTAAGCAAATAACACTGAGAACAATTAAATACAGCTTACACTGAGAACACAATGCAAGACAAATGCAAGAACTAGATAAAAATATGATGCCTTTAGAGGAACATACTGCAGACAATCATCACGTGACTATTCTACCATTTGTTTTTCAGGCAAAATGGAGAAAAAACTGAAGGAGGAGGAAGGGAGGGAAAGAAATGCACTGGCACAGGAAAATGAATATTTTACAGTTCTTCTACTAATGTTAAAGATACAAGACTGATAAAATTGAAAATGGAAAAGTTGTTACAGACATAAAAAATATTGCATGATGCTCTCCTTTGAGATAGCTGAATATTAACTGGATTTTGAGGATGAACCACTCCTGTGGGTTAGGAGGAATTTACTATAACCATAAAAAAAAGCGGTACTAAAGTTGATGATGGAATTAATAAATCATGGCTAGCTTTTTATTTATTTTTTAAATCTTAACACAACTTTCTTAGGTAGCTTTATGGTCTAATGAGAGAAAAGCCAACACTTTTTCCCTATATTTTATCACGATGCACAACAGGGCTTCTTCCCTTTCTCAGTTTCACAGGCATCTACAGCTGAAGTCAACAAATCCTCATTTCTTGGTTTTAAATAGGAAAGATCATTGCAAAGGTCCTCACTGAGCACAAACAGGGTTAGATGCCGTAGTCTTTGCAGCGAAGACACTTCTGTTCTTACAGACCAGTTGCATGCGTTTCCTGATCTGTTTTTAAATCCCAGCAGTTAAAAGAAAGAAAAAACTGCATGAAGACACTGAAGTATCACATTAAAATAATTACAGTAATGGTTCCTTACAGTATATTAAAGATTGCTGCAATGTGCAGCGATCCCTAGGATTGCTTATCTGTATGCTAATTTATAATGGAGTTCTGTTTATCTGTTGCTAAGTATAAGATGAAAGGTAAGAAACTAAGTGAATTAATTGCTCGGTTTATATACCGAAACTGTCCCAGGAACAGTATGTTCTTATAGATTTGATTCTATTTTTCTGTCTTTGGTTAAAGCGAACACAATAGTTCCTCATTTTGGGGAGGCAATTCATCTGGATGCCTCCCTCTCATATGGCTACAGAGGCACTGCAAGGATGCACATATATAACAATGATGCTAGACAACATGCCCTAGATAAAATAGATCAAATCCTCCAACAGAGGTTTCGTGAAGGACAGTGCAAGACAAATTCTTACTTTCAGATATAGCTTTCCTGACCTTACTCTTTGAAGACAATGTATGGAAAGTCGAAACACTGAATAACAAGACCTTTAAAGAAAGCTACTAGCCAATAACTGACAGCACAAAGATACACATTAATCACAAAATCCATTGATATCTTGCAACCAGAGGACACAAAGAGAAAAGATAGATTGTGATTGAATGACTAAACAATGCCAACCAACATGACAGTTTTTTTTTTTTTTTACCAGTACGTTTAGGGAAATGTTTAGTGCTGAACAACATACCAATACATATCATTGTTTTTAATTATTCATCTTCATATGTACTGCTGAGGTATCTTTTTAGCTTAAAGTAACTTTCAAAATGGCTAAGGATTGCAAAGCTAGAATGCAAATAGTCAGCTTTCATCAAATTATTAGTATTTTATGCAAACACGTTTAATCTTGAGCAATAAGAACAGGAAGGAAAATAGCTGTGATTCAGTTTATGTTCTGGCGACCTGAGTGTATGGGTTTATAGGAGAAGGAGATTTAATTCCTAAATATACATGCATTGTCATGTTTTATCTAATGAACTGAAAAGAAATAGCTAACTGATTTTTACCCAAATCTGAATCATTAGGGTTAGAGCATGGTCTTGCTTGGCCAGAAAAACCACTAATATCCCATTCCAGAATCGTCTACAGGATGTCTTCCTGCACTAGGAAGCAAGTGAGATGTAGTCAGGTAAAATAGACTGCCTCTTGCCAGTCCCTGTTTACATTTATGGGGGTTTGCAAGCCTGTGATGCTGTGGTTAGTATCTTTCTTGAAGCTTATGCACGTTACTGCCATCAAATGAGAACCTGTATTTTTTGCAGATGTCAGTCAAAGATACCTATTCGTCTTTTCTCCCCCTTCCTTTCTTTGACTGGAAATCTATTTTAAGAAATACCTTTTTCAGCATTTCTTCTGTGCTCTTTCAGTGAAATTAACTGGTTTCCATTAATCACTATGCAACCACAGAATCACAGTGCTAGAATGGAATTCTGAGAAGGTTGTTGGTTCCACTTCTCTTCCATGTAGCTAGATCAGCTATGAGAGTCATTATCCACAAAAAATTTGTCTAACATATTTCAGAACACCTTCAAGCACACAGTCTGTACAGACTTTAAAATGCCTCTCTCAACACTCAACTGTTCTTGTTATTAACTAATCTTTGCAGTAACTTGGCTACTTGTTCTATCCACAATGGACAGAGCACAATTCCTCTGCTTTGCTGTTGAAAATAGGATTATTTCTCTCCCCACCCAGAGCCATCTCCTCTCCTTCAGTCTTTCTCCCTAGAGTATATTTTCTGCAACCCTGATCACTGGTTACTTTTCTCTGGGTACTTTCCAATTGATTCACTGTATTCTAGAAGACTGGTACTCAAATCTGGACAGTGTATTCCAGCCAAAGTTTTACTGCTCTTTACTTGAGTTAAAGAATGACTCATAGTTGCACATGCCAATGCAACATTTGCTTTCTTTGCAATAGAATAACATTGTTGACTGATGACCAATTTGTAATCCACTGTAATCCCCAAACCTTTTTTATGGCTATCAGTTAGGATTTATGACTATCCAATTATTATTCATCTATTTTTGTGCAGTTGATTATTCTTACCCAGCTTAGAACTTTGCATCTGTCTTGACTGAGCTACATACTTTGTTTTCAGACCATTTACTTGATGTCTTAAGGCTATTCTGAATTTTATTACTGTTCTAATATGTGCACAACTTCTACCAGCTTGGCTACATTTCTAAATTTAATAAGAATACTAATTTCAACATCTGCAGTTTAATGAAAGAGGTGAATAATACTGGACCCACAATAGATCATAGAGGAACTCTACTCGACTCATCCTTCTAGCCTAACTCAGGCAGCTGACAGCTACTACCAAAATGGAGCTTTCCAATTGACTTTGTAGCCATCTCACAATTACTTCTTTTAGACAATTCTTCTTAAGCCTGCTTATAAGACAGTAATGTAAAACAATGCCAAAAGCCTTATTAAGTCAAGACACATGACAATGCAAGTTTATCCTTGTGTCTCAAGGCCTGTAAATGCCACAGAAAGATTAATAGATTTTGTTTGACATTCATACCAGCTTTATTCATCCCCTTATCTTCTTGATGTTAACAACCATTTGCTTTAATATTTACTTTGGAACTTTTCTTTCAGGATTTCAGTATCAAGTCATGAGATATAATTTTCATTTTTTTTCCCTTTCTCCCACTTGAAAGATGGGTATATTACTTATCCTTTCTGAGGCTTCCACAATTCCGTGTTTTCAAAGATAACTTTTAGTACTTCTAAAATTATTTCAGCCAACTCGCTTAACCCTTAGATCAATCCCAACTGATTTGCAGACATCTAATTTACTCAAGTCTGTTCTTTCTCTAATCCATAGTCTTAAACTTCAGCAGAAGATATTAATTGTGATACCCATCTGATTGCAGCTGACCTTTTAAGTTAAAGGTAAAGCATAGACAAGTAACAACGTTTTTCCCTTCCCAGCACTGCCTTTATATAGGCTTCTCCTTTCACTGAGCTGCAAGTCATTAGTTTGATTTTTCTCTACCTTCTAAACACTCACAGATAATTGTTAATCTTTAATCCTTCCCTAAACATCTCATTTTCTACCTGGCTTTCTGAGTTTGATGCTATAGATTTTGATCCTTTGAGAGTTCAACCTAGTGTCACTTTCTCTAGACAGCCTCTTACCGCTGAAATCACTAAGAACCTTGTCATTAACCAAATTCTTGCTATTCAGATAATTTGTATTTGTGCCCCTTATGTTAAGGAAATGTCAATTAACCTAATTATTATTCCCCTCAAATTCTCTGTTCACTGAAATCTGTTTTTGAAACCACTTGTTTTACTTGGAGGTTTTCTTCCTATTGGTGATAGGTGGACAGTTGGTCTGGATGATCTTGGTAGGTAATTTCCAACCTTAGTGATTCTATGATTCCTAAAAGTTTTGAATTCTATCTTTTAATGCCCATTGTCTGCCTTCTACCTTCTCTCTCCCCAGGAGAGTCCCTTTTTGATTAGAATCAAGTGATGGTTACTATTAACTCACAACTGTATTAACGTGTTTAAATACTGCAAATTACCTTTGTGTATGGGATGGCAGAGCAATAGATTTAAGCCAAATAATGTCAAAGCAGGAGACTGAACAAGGCACAACTAGAATACAAACCCAAGCAGTTGGTTTGAATGATACTTTGTGGAGGGGGGGTCTCTCTTGCAGTAAATAAGGAAGGAAGCTTCGCAGGCCTGTATTTTTACCAAATAGATCATTTAAATATTTAAATATGTTTCAAAGAGTGAATTCCCATACTTTGAAGTGCAGCAAAAGGAGGGAGACTGCTGCTTACTAAGTGACGTCAGTGGGAGCAGGGCTGGGCCATATGATATTCCCAAAGATGTATTTCTTTCAATAGGAGCAAAATAAGCACTAGGGGAAAGCATGAATTTCCTTTTGAAAAATTACCTGCTTCACAGGCAGTGAAATAAGAGATTTTAAAAGAAAGTCAGCACCATTATTGACCAAACTAACAAGTGTTCCCAAAGTGCTAATAGAATTCTAGACAAGCAACCTATTGATCATTGTCTCAGCTCAAAGCATATCAGCTATAACACTATTACAGATGGGGATCCCATCTCCGTCACTTTTGATGCTATATTTAATGAAAAGAGTTGGTTGCTTACAAGCTTATAAGAAATTTAATATTACACTTGCATTGCATGAAGACGTGCATCTGCTTGGAGGATATAAGCAGCCAAATTTGCTTGAATTATATCTGATGGAAGATAGTATACTTCATATGCAGTATCTCAGCTATTGTATTCTGTTGATTCAGTTAGCATATTTTAAAATTCGACTGATTTACTGAAGATTTACGAGCATAATTCATGTGCAGTTGTCCTATGAATAAGCTTCTAAAACTAATTCAAATACAGTCAAAAAATAAATTGCAAAATAAGTTATTCAATTGAAATCTGCCATCTGAGGCACAGTAATGGAAAACATTTATTGTAAAGCTAACGTATATTTGTGCTAGAGATGTGTACAGTACTAAACTATCTGAAAGGAATTTATTCGGGCTCTTCTGAAAGAACATCTTAGCGGGGCTAAAAGAAAATTACATGTTCAAAAGTAATTGTAGGTTCTATGATTTTCATCCAGCATCACAGGCTTACCATTATTGTCTTTTTGCTTTTGGAAGGCTTATGAATTTTAGGCCAACTTTATTGTGCACAGCTGCAGGAGGCTGGAAGCTTTCTGGAGTCTGGACTTGCCAGTCAGATACTAGAAAGAATTCTGTACAATTCCATGCAGAAGGAGTGGAAACATGAATAGCAATACATCTGTCTCTAGAAATCAAGATCTGTGTTTGACAAATTCACTTCCATGGGGCTACTGGACTGTGAAAGTCACAGGTTATGCTACACTGGAGGCCACAATCCACTGAAAAGCAGTGTTTCCTCTTTAAAAGTTAGGGTAATTTGCCAGTTCAGCCTTTCATTAGTGCTCAGAAAGGGAATTCTTTTTGAAGTGATAAAGACTTCATGGTTGTGCTTATTAATGATAGTCAAGTCCACATGTGCGTGTCTGACATCAGAGTCAGTCATAGATTAGCCCTGTTGAGGCAGATGAGGATTTTTATAGTATAGTAAAAATAGAGATTTTAGGTTTTTTTTCACCCCAGACAGATGATGGCCAAAATGAAAGCCCTGAGAAAGAGAGGAAATATCCCTCCCCAGGCTTCTCAGATGTTGGGGAAAAGGATTGGGAATAAAGACAGTGAAAATAACGATAGTCTGGGAAACACAGGGGAATGTCCTGACTATTTCTGACCAGAGGCTTCTTTTCCTGAGAAGCCCAGCAGCTTGGAACACTGGGATTTCTGTCACTAGTGACAGGTAAACTGGCACCATGTTTTAGTCAATCTCTTTATCTCAGTGAAAGAGGCAGGGTTAAGAGCAGGAATCTGGCCTGGTCAGTACACTGCAATCACCTGACAGTGTCACAATGAAAATGGAAAGGGCGAGACTTGCACTAAACTGAACAGACATCACAACAATTCAAGAGTTCTTGGTTTCAGGCACATATTTTGGGGGAAAAAATTCAACAGAATTGTGTTTTTTCCTCTCCAATTGTGCTTTGTTGTTTATAATTATGGTCTAAATGTTTTGGATTCGGAGCTAATGTCTCTGCGCTACAAAGTGCATCCCATTACTTCCATGGTTCCTATCTTAAGGGTAAAAATGCTTCATGAGATAAGAAAGCTATATGGCAAGCAAATTTGTCTCCAGTCATACAACTTTAAACCCAACAAAATGTACTTATGCATCTTACCAGAAAAATGAATAGCATTTATTTGTCTATCAAAGCATTTAATACAACTATTGAGAGGTGGCTTTTAGCAGAAATCTTTCACAACTTAAAACCTTTACTTAGCAGTTTTCACTTATAACAACACATGAAGTCTGAATGGATTAATTTTGTGGTGAAGTTTCTGTCTAGGTGAAGAACATCAGTCACTTCATTACTGTACCAAAATCTTTGACTTGAGAATGTTATGCTAAACTTTTTCCCTGATTCCATCTTTTCTTCCCTCAAAATCAATGGAGACTAGGAAAAATATGTCAAGTCAGCTGTCAAGCTGCTTAAGAACTCTGAAATGACCTTGTCAAAAATTAAAAAGAAACCACCAAAAAAAAATCCCCACACAATCCTTTGATTCATATTTTAAAAATCATGATTAACCAGCCCCTTCCACTCTCCTGCTTTCTGACTTCTGCAACTCTGACAGAACTGAGTACAATATTAATGACTACCAATCACTCTCAGGCTATACACTCTTCATGCTTCTGCAGCCCAAGCGCCTTGTTAGCTTGGTGTGGTCAGTAAGATGCTCACCTTCGTATGGGTTTCTCCTAGTTTCAAGATGAATACAAATCCGAGCTAGTAGCAAGGCTAAAAATAAATTGATTACTCAGGTACCATCGACATGCAGCTGAAGCACTGATGTTGAATTCCCTTGAAAAGGCATGTTATGCAAAGATACCTCATGCAACTCTCTAGGGCTTGTTTCAGCAAAAACCATGTATGCTTTCTTCCAAAACAACATTATTTTTTCCTTGAGACATAGATGCAAACATCTCTCTGCACTATAAGCAGAAAGAAGACAGCTAGATTGCAGTGTGTTGTTTTCAAATGCATAATTAAGTACTTCAATCTGCTGAATAAAGAAAGCTTTTAATTTTAGAAAGGAATATAGCACTGGTTGGTCCCAGCTTGCTCTTCTTTAAAAGATGCAAATGAATTACAAGCCTAGTAGTAGAACTCTACTGACTTTCAAGACCTCTGTCTATAGCTTATTTTTAAAGCTGATCAACATATTTTGAATCCCCTGACTGCCTTTAGGAGATCACTTCCAACAGGTACTAACCCTCTACAGCCTTCATGGTGATTCCACAGTTTGGTTTCCACATGATTTTAAAACATGAATTTAGAATCTAGAAATATATTTTCAATGTGAGAATACTGCAGACCTGTTCTGAAGAGAGGGCATTGACATAAGTTAGCTTTAGCCTTGTGAAGTGACACTTGTAGCCTGTACAGCCCAGGAGAGAGGCAGCAGGCCATTTTCCTTCACCCACCGGAGGAGCTTTTTCTCTCTCTCTCTCTCTCCAGTCATTCTATGAAGAACCTTTTTTGTTGTGAGCTGAAATTTTGCCTTTTGAATATCTCTTGAAAACAATTGCAGAGAACAGAGAGCTGCTGCTGCTGAGTACAGACGAGCAAGCTAGGACTCCATACCATGGGATCTGCACTCAATCTCTGGTTAAAAGAACCCCAGAGAAGACACAAAAGAAAAAAGGTTTTCTGTCTCCAAAATCACAGAAGAGCATAGGTGGTATTAACGCCCAACACAGAAAACGTCAGAGCACGGAGGATGGAGAAGAAAAGACTAAATACAGAAAATTTGTCTCAGAACTTTCCACTTAAATAGTATGCTGTCCACACATACATAGTATATCCACATTTGCGCATCAATATATCCTTATATTGATACATACATTGAGGATTAGTCTTGTCAGCATCTGGATCCACCATGAATCTAGAGAGATTTCTAGAATCCCTAGAAAGGTATGACTGGCTATTTTAACATTCTTGCCAGGGTGAATGTTACCAGGGCCAAAAGAAGCGATGGCCTTTCTGTCAAAGAGAACGATCTATTGGCCAAATGAAATCGGTTTGTAAGATTTAAATGAGACAAAAGCAGTGCAGGAATGTCTGTGCAGAGCATCATGCTCAGACAGTATTGCCTTGTCTGCGCTCTGCCTTCTGAAGACAGGCTATCCATAGTCTAGGAGAGATTTTACACTGAAAGAGTAATGACCCTTTTCTTTGTAAAGAGACAGGAATCTTTATCAGATGTACAATTGTTTGTATCGCTTCAAGGTATCCATGTCTGATTTTAGACTCTAAAATGATTTGTGTTTTTGCCCAGGGTCAGAAATCTCAGTAACACAATGAACAAGACAGTTTTAGAGCATGTCAGTTCAAAATCTCCTTGCAATATTTTGCCAGGATTTACCTTTTTGTTTTTCACCTCTTGGGAATACAGAAGGTCATAAGAACTCGCAAAGTGGTGGGAGCATAAGTTCCATTCAAAGTCAATAGGATTTGTAATCCCAAATCCCTCTAATGCCTTTGAAAATCTCTCTGTGGACATATACCTTGACAAAAACCTCATCTTCCCCTTTCCTTTGAAATTGAAGTTCCATTTCTGTAAAGACAGAGAATCAGTGCTCTTCAGCTCTGTTTTGTAAATGTCCCCAGTAATATTCATGGAAGCTACACAGACATAATACATGCTGGGCAACGAAATATAGAAATACATGTAAAGTTAATTTTTCGAAAGTACCTATGTGTCCTCAGAGACCCCAATGGATATTTCCTTCCTAAGCATTTTGCTAGAGATTCAAGTCTGGTTGATAAAGCTGCTCCCTTTTATGTCTGGTTTGTAGAATAAACGACCGCTGATGCTCAAATTGAAAGCAAATAAAGAAAGCATTATGGTTTCATCTGCTCCAGTGGTCTACCATTTATTTAGTTACCCCATCATCCATTTGTTCCTTTTCTTCCTTAGTTGGCTCACTTTTTCATCTCATTTGTGGTATGATTTACAAGTAAAATTTCATACTTATTAATTTCCAGAGGTGTAAAAATTGTTTTAACATGACTTATGGTTCTGTTTGGCTTTTGAAATGGCTTTAGGATAACATCTGGTAAAAATAAAAAAAGCACTATAACACTTATAAATTCCAGAGCTCTCGTAGATGGATAGAGAAATAGAATATAGAGTAATGTTTTGAAGAAAAGTCTAGGACACTGGAGTTTTTAGAGGCACAATGTTCAAAGCTAGCTAAAGAAATCCAAGATCCTAAAAGTGCTTTAGGGACTGGGAAAAAGTCTACCATCTACCTGTGCTCTTACAGCTGAAATATCCTCATGTCATATGTGTTCTCAAGCACTCAACCACATTATACAAACTTCACTGAACATTACAAACAGGAAAAATGAGTAACTGTCAAAAGGCAAACAGAGAAGCTAACAAATCTGCACTTTATACAGCATGCTGTCATCTTCCATAAATCAAACAAGTGTTAACTGATTCTACCAGACCAAAAGAAACTGCAAATGTTAACATTTGTCCTGAAAACAAACAAACAAAAAATAACCACAAAACACCTCTCTAGAAAGCTCTAAAAAGTAATGCAATACACAACTTGCAAAGTTTTGTATTACACTGACTGAGGTGGCTCCAGTATGGAACTGTAACAAGTGTTAAACAAACTTGGTATCAGAGTGACACACACAGCAAATAGCCAAGTTAAAACACTGATTAAAAGGACAAAATTGTTGCACGCTATTAGCTTGCACAACTTCTGTATCCAGTGATAAGAGGATGAACTGCTGCGTTTCTCTGTGCCTGGTGTTTGTTTTGCTGCTGTTTTTTGTAGTTTTGGATTTTTTTATTTTTTTTTTTTACACTGATGTGACACAAACTATCCAATACAATCCACCATGTCTAGCAACATCAGGGCTACTAGCATCTGCAGTGATGTTCATCTGCAATAATTAGAATGAATATCTCTTACCACGCTGTCTGAAAAGCTTGTTGCTAGCAGAGAACAGTTAGCGTGAAGTTATCTTAAATGTCATTTAAACTGTAAGTTAAAATTCTTCCTGGCATGCCTGTTGTTCCAATGCTATTCTGGACACATCAATTAGGATATTTTGTATTTCTTTTTCCCATCCTTTGTTGACTAGCCTGGAAATTGCTGAAGTATTGGTATAACTTACCAACTCACCAAGACAAAGACAGTGCAAAATATAATTAACAGACTCTGAATCAGCAGCATATATACCATACTCTTCTCTTTTGAAAATCAGCTCTGAATTCACACATTACAACTGGCTTCAAAGAATTGGCCTCTTGGGTGTTTGGAAATGCAGTCATTACATTTATGACATTTGTTTAACAAGTCTTTAACATGAAAGAAAAGTTATGTGAGGATACCTGTTTCAAATTGCATTTCAGACTCATGGTTACAGAGAACCTAAGTATATAAATATCGTCATTGAAAATAAGCCATAATGGATGTGGATTAAAAAACACAGCTAAAAAACACAGAGATGAGTCAAACCCTTATCTATAAAACACTTCAAGCTGTGACTAAATTGGGAGTGAGATGTAAGTATGAATACAGCTCTTCACGAATGCATGGGACAGACGGAACAAGAAAAGCAAAAAGTACATGACGATATCAAAAAATTGACTTTACCTTGATCAAAAGGCTTGTTTGGATTCCAGTTTCTGACGTAATCATCCTACATGGGGAGAAAAAAAAGGAAAATGAGGGAAAATGTAAGTAATATTTACAGTACAATTTTATATAACTGAACTACAAAAGAATTGGCTCATCTTTTGATTCTAATGTACTCAGCCCAAATCAGATGAAACTACCAACAGGTTGTGCTCTAAAGAATAGTAAATGTAAGATAGAAATTAAAGAACAAAAAAATCCTTGCATTCAGTACATCAAATCTTCTGACTATTTTTTAAAATATGGCCTTTATTAAGTACTATCTGACAACTCTATGTTATTTCATATCAGTCTACAGCTTTTGATAATAAAGATAATGTGACAAGATGCATGCCAAGATAGTGTTGTAGAAGACCAGCAAAGAAGATCCCAAAATGCACATACTCATTTGGAGAGATGTAAATCTCACCACTATGAATGTTCTGATATATAGCAATAATACCAGAAGAACTACACTTAAATTGTAATAATATCCAGAAACATTTGCAGTGAATGCCTTTGCAAATTTTATCTTTTAGGATTCCTTAAATCAGATATAAAGATATGATTGCACAATGAGTCTTAGGGTTCTGTTTCACATAATTCAAATTGCACTGTAAAGCCAAGAAGGTAGGAACTCTCAGGGCAATTGGCCAAGTGGTTATTGTTGCAAACAAGGGTTTTTCTTCCAGACTTTCTATAGACCCTTCTGTACGCCTGATTCATTTGTACTCCGTGTACTTAGCAAACACTCACTTAAAGCAGTTTCATTCCAGAGTGCCATCCACCCCACCTCTGAAGAACTGGGACTCAAGCCCAACTGCAATATTCACTTTACTCAGAATATTCAGCATATTCTGTATATCTCACTTGTGTCCTCTATAAGAGGAAGTGATAACCACAGAATAATGCATTTGACGTGAGGAAGCATGGAAGATTTCTATGATGCTGTTATATTTTTCTGCATATTAATCTTTATTTCCTTTTTAATATATCCAATGTTCTATAATCATTTCTTGAGGGCTGCCACTGAAGAGATGTCTTTATCAATTAGAATGACATCTTGATTTCTTTTTCCTGCCAAGAAAGTAGCTGAAAACCCATCATTGTGAATAACATACCTAAATTATTTCTTCCATAGGGCTTTGCTTACCATTTATCTCCAGTTAACTGAATTTCACATGCTCCCTTGCTATCCTATCAACCCAGCTTGGAACATTGTAGAGCCTTGGAAGTCACTATGTCTTTCTGGGTTCAGAACAGCCCACAGAGCTGCTGCAAGAAGAGCAGGATGCCCTCACTGAACGCTGTGCATTATGGCAGTGCACTCCCTGGTGAGGGCTGTGGCTGGGCTGGGAAGCAGAAACACAGCGTGGAGAATGGTGCACTGCTGTCCTGCTGCTTGGGGGCAGGCAAGGGTGGGAAATGCCACCTGTAATAAGGGGACTGGCTGCAGTGCTGCGTGACTATCGCAAGCAAATGTATTTCTCAAAGTACATTTATGCTCAATGTCTGTGTTAACTTCATGGACTATGATGATGTTGCACAGTAACAATAAAGATTATTTTTCATAACTCATTGTGATACAATGCTTTGTAATTGGTTATGATGCACTGCTAAATTCACCGAGCATTAATAACTTTTCTGAATAAGGTTCTGCTTTTCAGACTTTTGAGCAGAACATTTTTTTTTTTCAGAAAACATGATTATTTATTTATTAATTCCCTGTTTACAATTTCTCTTCTAGGTGTTGCTTTGCTGCTTGGTTTTCAGCATCAGAAACTGTTAAATAATTCAAATCCCAAGAAAGATTTCTTATACTGTTGGCATATGGAGCCAGTTTTGAAATAAGGATTGGAAAGGAAGTTTATCTCACTTTCAGTGAGAAAGGAGTATTTTACAGGAAAAGCACCTTGCTCAAAAAAAAAAAAAAAAAAAAAAAAAACAAACAAAAAAGCATTTATCTCTTCTATAAGTCTATTCCTTCCTTTTTTATCATATTGCATTCTGTTTTGAAAATTAAAGCTATATTTATTTTGCAATATGCCTGTAACTACAGGATTTTATTATAGGGAAATGCATGAGAAAAGATATT